>NC_092266.1:2469340-2554531 GCF_036320965.1 Panulirus ornatus
ATATATATATATATATATATATATATATATATATATATATATATTTGATGAAGAACAATACGTGTGTTTAACCCGGACTATCCCTTCGTGCAGCTGTATATATCACAGTCGACAAGTGGAGAGCACAGTCTTGTCGTAGAATCCCTCCACGCCATCCCTACCCTGCTTCCTGATTGTGGGCGCAACCTTAATTTGCTCTCGAAGAGTCCAACGAGTTATGAATGTGTAAAAGTTAAAGGCATGAAAAGACACAATTCTTCCTCCTCACAATAAAGCTAACTGGAAAGGCTAGGAAGACATTTTATGCTTTCTGGTAACAATAAATGTGACAAAATTAGATAAATCGCAGGTTTAGTGTTGTCCTATTCTCCCAACTTTATACTCATCTGCGACATGTTCTTAACCAAACAGTTCTTGTAATGTTGCTTTCCAGTACAACTACACCATCATCAAGGGCGTCCTGCTTCAATGGACGGAACCAGGTATGTGAAATGCCTGCAAGTAGACCATGGAAAGGACTGTGAGCAATGGATGTGGATAGGGAGTCCTGTGGTTTCGGTGCATTACACATGGACAGCTAAGAGACTGAGTACGATCGAATGTGGGTGGTACTTTTGTCAGTTTTCCGGCGCTACTCGCCATTACTATTATTATGAATATTCACTGATATTATAATATTAACTAGTATCATTTTATTATCAATGGTTATCATATTTGTTACCATCATTCCTGAAATTAATGATATTATTATATTATATTAAACATTAAATATCATCATCACCAATATACAATATATATTCAATAATGTTATTATATCATCAGTCTATATCATTTCATGTAAATGATATTATTATCATAAACATCAAATAACATAATTATCATTATAAACTATCATGACCTATTTGGGCCCCCCATCCCCCACGGGGCCCCGAACACTACCCCTGACCGATTCCCATCTCTCATCCCTCGCCACTGACAAAGGCATTTTGCCCCATTGATGACTGACTGTCCATGTGATATAAGCCAGGATGATCTGTTCATGGTGTTATAATAGCCATAGATGACTGTCCATGTGGGATATAGCCCAGGATGATTTGGATAACTGAATGAAAAAAAAAAAAAATAGTTATTTACAATTGATCTTGATATCTCGTTATAAGAAATATGCAGTATATAATATGGCACAGCCCCACACATTCCCGTAGACAGTTTGGGTCACCAGACTCCACAGCCTCATTGACTATCAGTCAAGACGCCAGAACCACTCGGATCCTCCGCCAAGTCATCACCCAGACACTCAGCTTCAAAAACTTCACCTTTTTGGGGCCACATCATCAGCCCAACTTCAAACTTCAACTCTTCGGCTACATAAACTGTCAAAACCTCAGACTTCACCTCTTCGGCTACATCACCCGTCAAAACCCTCAGACTCACCTCTTCGGCCCATCATCAGCCACACTTCGGGACTTCCCCCCTCTTCGGCTAAACCCACTGTCACAATTCAGACTTAAACCTCTTGCGCTCCATCAGTCCACTCAGACTTCACCTCTTGGCTAATCATCTGTCACACCTTCAGATTCACCTCTCGGTCCCTTCCCAGTCACAACTTCAGACTTCACCCTTTCGCTACTCACCAGACAAGCGTCAGATCACCACACTATAAATTAAAATTTTCATTAGGTATTTGTCATTATCATTTTACTGTGATTTTACATAGAGTTAGATCCCATTTTCCCACGGCCCACTTTTCCCCACGGGCTACTGTTAATCAGGATGTTTGAACACGTAAGAGCTGATCTGTTATTTGAACACGTTGTTAAATTTGGAAATGATAAACGGACTCCAATATAACCCCTGCCAGTGTGACTGAGGGGACACACTGGCCACATCGTCACACTGTTCACTAGAGTGTGTCGTAGTGTGTCATAAGACTTTAGCCCAGAGTACTACAGATGGACGTACACGTTTTGTTGTAATAAATCTACAAAGGCCGCCTGATCTTCATTAAGTACCACAGACGAAGAAGACCTGATTTCCTTCCTATCAACTCAACCTTACAAATGGTGGCAGTGACGTAAGACCCCACGTGACCACAGACGACCGTCACATCTGCTTCATATTTCTACGTCTGGTGTTGCCAGCAATCATACAAGCCTACCTGACACAGTCTTGGTGCTCCCTCCTGTGGACGTTAAGGGCGGAACCCACGGCCGGCTACGTTCTCCATCACCCGTACCTCAATGCAGTGAAGATACGTCTTTATTGCATTGCTGACACTATGTCGCTTGCAAGGGCATCAAGACAGCGCCACCGCCGGGGAGTGTTGTCATCACATCCAGACGTGTCAAGCAAGGTCAGCCATCCTGCCAACACCAACGTGGAGGTCATCTTGTCAACCGCTCCAGAGACGCGTCATCATCAGCCGTGGTGACATCCCAGACGTCAGCATCGCGTGGTCCAGCCCTTGTCGCTCACTCAACTTTCCTGCTAGCGAGTCGCTACTCTGCACACATGTTCACCTCGCTACACCCAGCCAGCCGCTACTCTGCACACATCTTCACCTCGCTACACCCAGCGAGACGCTACTCTGCACACATCTTCACCTCGCTACACCCAGCCAGCCGCTACTCTGCACACGTCTCCACCTCGCTACACCCAGCGAGCCGCTACTCTGCACACATCTTCACCTCGCTACACTCAGCCAGCCGCTACTCTGCACACGTCTTCACCTCGCTACACTCAGCCAGCCGCTACTCTGCACACATCTTCACCTCGCTACATCCAGCGAGTCGCTACTCTGCACACATCTTCACCTCGCTACACCCAGCGAGCCGCTACTCTGCACACGTCTCCACCTCGCTACACCCAGCCAGCCGCTACTCTGCACACGTCTCCACCTCGCTACACCCAGCCAGCCGCTACTCTGCACACGTCTCCACCTCGCTACACTCAGCGAGCCGCTACTCTGCACACGTCTCCACCTCGCTACGCTACACCCAAGACGTCTTCGTGAGCGAATCTCCCATTCTTATAAGAAATATGTCAAAATGGTTCACTCTGTGAGATATGCTTCTTTTGTGTGATACTAGTTCTTAGTCTATAAATAGAGACATCTATATATTTTGGGTTATGTGATTATTCATCTTTGTAGTTCAGCAAATTAATATAAGTTTTCAGTTATTCTTGCATATATTCTTTCTTATGTTTTCATACATTGGTACTATTGTTTTTAGTGATGATTACTTTCATATATAGAGTCCATTACTGATATGTTGTACTATTATGTGCACCTCCCATATACAGAGTCTTGTATTCATATGTTATACTGTTATGCCAGCTTTTCATTGCCTTATTTCATTACAATATTTTCAAATAATATTCATGTTATGTATTTTGTATTAGGTCAATATTGTTAATATATTATGAATATTTTTGGGGGGTTATTACTTACACACTTTATGTAAGATTGTATTACATGATAGAAGAAATTCCACGCGGTAATCGTAAAGGTTCATATGTACTTAGGAGTTTACCTAGAATCTCTTATTATGAACGGAACCAGCCTTCTAAAATGGCGACGTCACAGAAAGTTGTTTTGACAGATTCTGGTAACAAAGATGACCCACAGAAACCTCCTTACACGTTACCACACCCACACCCACACCCACCTCCACATCACAAAATCTCGGGACAATCAATTCCTTCACAAAAACTGTTTTCACACTAAAACAAGCTAGGGAACCACACGAGCTATTTGATGGTAAACTGTCAAATTCTGATCGGTGGATTAGAAATGCAGAGGACATTGTTGAAGATAATGGTGATTCAGGAGACAGAGCGCTTATATCGGCTGCTAAAAATCTCATTGATTTCCACCAGCCTAACAATTAAGCTAGGGTTGTCTATGACTCAGATGACATTGGAAACTGTACATCTTGGGAGGAGTTTAAAACGTTGTTTAAATTAGGTTGTGAGGAATCATTCTCAGATAGTTCACTTCACATCCTTTAACGTGCTCTTAACACAACATACTTGGATGATACGTCAGTCCCTGATCACTGGAGTACCTTACATGGAAGAATGAGATTAGTTAGGCAGGATTATGAATCCTCATCATGCATATCGGCCATGATGAATCCTGAAACTCATGTGCAAACATTCATG
Organism: Panulirus ornatus; assembly: GCF_036320965.1. NCBI lineage: Eukaryota > Metazoa > Arthropoda > Malacostraca > Decapoda > Palinuridae > Panulirus > Panulirus ornatus. The sequence continues at coordinate 2,473,505 of NC_092266.1, forward strand.
CGTTTATTACACATAACCTTCATTCTCAAGGACCTGACCTCCAGACGTAAGACGAAGGTTACTTAATGAGAACATCGACCAATCATTGTGGGTCAGTAACAAGAGTGTTGAATTACACTCAAAAGAAAGGTGGATATTCCAACACCAAGACACTGGGGAGGGTGTCGGCTTCCCAAAGTGTGAGGAAACATTCTAGTGGTCAACACAATCATTCTTCTCACGGTCAAATACAGCGATTCAGTAATGACAAACACTCACATAAAGTGACGTGCTTCCGGTGTCGCTAACCAGGACATAAAGCGAATGTGTGTCCTTACACATGGGACTCATTCTCACGTGAGCCTCGACCAGAACAAACGCAGTCAACAACCCATGTCATCACAACCTCGGTCGTCACAATTCTGCCGACCTAGTCATGATTTCCTCCAGTCAGACATCAGGCTGACCTTCACCCGCTCGCGCCCAACACCACCAAGCAGGTGTTCATATCATAGGAACGCTAGACACACTTCAGCGGAATACCGAGCATTAGCTAGACAGACGTCACCTAACACAGGTTCATCATGTCATTATCAACAATGACAATCTCTCGCTCATAACAAGACTCCATCACATACGGAACTCTTAAGACATTTTCGTTCTTCGCCATTTTCTCACATTACAAGTTTGGATTTAGTGGGTTCTTTCCAGGATAAGCCAATCACAATCTTTCCAGGATAAGACAATCACAATCTTTCTAGACAGCAGCACGGAAGCAGATGTCATTCATTATGATTTTATTCAACCATTAATGGGGCGCACTCAACTTGTTCAATGCTCGGACTTTTACCCATCCCTTCAAAGTATCTCAAATGAAAATCTCGACGTAAGGGGCACTATTAAAATGAACATTCGCATAGGCAACTCGGTCATTACCGTAACCCCTTACATTGTTCGTGGTGTAACTTTTCCTGCTAACTTGTTACTAGGACGCCACTCTATGTGTGGCACAACATAAGATCTGTCCTATTTATCATGTGGTTTGTGTTGATAATACGTTCCTGCCATTGTCAGAGAAGATTTCTCACTCAGTTAGAGTCATTAATACATCTGCTCTCACGTGGGCCCTGCTTCACGGTACACAATACGCATCCTTTCTACTTGTCCACGTGATCATTGCCCTGGTAAACTGAAAACAAACATGACTCTGCATAGTAACACATTAACGAAGGTTCCTCTCTCACTTTCTCGAACGTGGATGACTGATCATGAACTTAGACATCGTCAGGGTGATCTCGCACTAAGAGTAGTTGCTGAACCTTCATCACTAACTGTCACACGACTATCCATGATGGACGCCTCTATTCATGAGACCCCAGATGGAGAGGTCACCATATACATTGCCAATACGGGACCCACTTCTGTCCGTCTCCGTAGAGGGGCCAAGCTTGTGGAATTCTCCGTTTTGAAGTCCGGAATTCAAGACGAGGAGTTGCATGAGTTTAATATCCGTCTAGTCTCACATTCCATTAACCCACCACCACCTACTCCTCCTACCCCAGACTCAGCAGTGCACGGCTCGAGTCAGCTCCCCACCATCACCCCTGACATGATATCCAAGGTAGGATTAACCAAACATGTTGACCAGTTAACAGACTTACTTAACCAGTATAGGTCTACTATTGCCTTATCAGGAGAACCACTTGGTAGAACTCATTTGGATGTTCACACTATTAACTTAGAGAAAAACACATACGTCCCACTTACGTCCCAGCCTATCGATTGCCACACGCGCACAGAGACATAGCAAACAAACTTGTTCATGTTGAAAGATAAGGTTATAGAGGAATGACGATCACCATGGAATTTACCACTTCTGATCGTTCCGAAAAAGGACGGAACTTTTAGACCAGTCATAGATTTTAGAAAACTCAACAACAAGGTCACTTTGAAAGATGGTTTCCCATTACCAGTGGTATCAGAGCTTCTTCATAGCCTCGGTAACAATAAGGTATTTTCAACTTTGGATTTATTGAGCGGATTTTGGCAGATTCCCTTGTCAGAGGAAAGCCGCCCCCTGACTGTGTTCAGTACGCCAGATGGTCATTGGCAGTTAATATGCATCATGGCCTTCGGTCTTCATTCCTCACCGGTGATCACCTTCTCAAGGTTAATGACTAACATTTGTCGTCACATGTTGGGCCAAGATGTATTGGTTTATCTTGATGATATAATTGTCATGTCTCCAGATATTGCTTCTCATTTCAAAAGTCTTGAGAGAGTATTTCTACGACTTAAAGATGCAAACCTAAAAGTCAAGTTATCCAGATGTTCCTTTCTACAGACAAGAATTAATTACTTAGGTCACACCATTGATGAAAACGGTATTTAACCTAATGCAGATAACGTAAACACAATTGTAGAATGGCCAGTCCCTTCCACAACATATAAGGTCAAATCCTTCCTTGGTTTAGCAGGATATTATCGAAGATTTATCGCTAATTTCGCGAAGATCGTAAACCCCCTCACTTCACTTCTGAAACAGGGAGTTACATTCCAGTGGACTACAGCGCAAGACAATGCGTTTAACTTACTCAAGCGACACTTGATAGAAGCACCTATTCTTCGATTTCCCAGCTTTGAGAAACCCTTCATTTTGCACACAACAGATGCTTGTAAACAGGGTCTTGGAACTGTACTTATGCAGGAATCAAATAAGGGTAGACTTTTTCCCATAGCCTATGCGAGCCATTCATATTCAAAGACGGAATCGAAATACTCAATAACTGAGGTAGAAGGCCTTGCAGTTGTTTGGGCACTCAAACATTTCAAAGAATGTATATATGGTTACCCTATTATAGTTTATACAGATCACAGAGCATTGTTAAGCATTTTTGAACAAGATCCTACAGGAAAGTTTCAGAAATGGTTTTTAACTATACAAACATTTGACCCAGATTTTCGTTTTGTTTCTGGCTCATCCAATGTAGTTGCAGACGCGCTTTCCCGCAGAGTGGGTGCAGTCACTGTAGACAATTGCCTCGTAGATGCTGATATAGAGAGGTTGAGACGGCATCAACGAGATGACCCAGTCTGGGGTCCTGTCATAGAATTCCTAGAGGGTATAAGATCTTCCTTGGATGCTAAAACAGTTGTTCCAGTCAGAGAATTGTATTTAGCACAGTGAGGGAGTCTTGTGCAGGGACGCGAAATTAGGAGTGGCCGCCCGTGTTGTTAAACAAACAATCATTCCAACAACATTAGTACAGGATTTCTTGAAGTTAGCACATGATTCACCACAGGCCGCACACACAGGCTGCACACACAGGTGCAGATAGATGCTAAAAGCAGACTCGTTTGAGGTATTTTCGGCCAAGATACATAAAAACATTACAGATCATATTTGGAGGTGCCAAACCTGTAAGACACACAAGGGAAGTCCCACTACCCAGCAGACTGTGTTGAAATATCCTTTACCTTCATACCCATGGGAAAGAGTTCATATGGACATATTAGGAGGTTTTCCTAGGTCCATGGCAGGCTACAGATACATTGTAGTAATTACTGATGCCTTCACGAGATATTGTGAATTAGTCCCCGTTCAAAATAAAGACGCAGCCACCATCGGTAGGGCGTTCAAAAAATATATCTTAGACAGATATAATGCGCCGAAGATTTTAGTCACAGATAATGGAGGGGAATTAAATAACTCATTATTAGAAGAACTCTGTAAATTGTACAACATAAGTAAATGTAATATAATGGCACATCACCCAGCCTCGAATGGCCTCGGTTTTGATAAAGTGTTGCCGTATGACATAATAACGTCCCATCCTTCATGTCCAGCGGTTCAGAAATCAATTGTAGCGGAAAAATATCGCACGACTCAATTGATTCATCAAAGGATCAAGGAAAATCTAGGTGAAGCCACTACAACCTTCACGAACCAGGCTAATAAATCCGCGAAACCATCAAAGGTACGTGGCTCCCGGACTCTTGGTAATGGTGCAGGAATTTAACTATAGAAGTGAGATTCCTAAACTTGACCCAAAATGTTCTGGTCCCTATAGAGTCTTAGCTCATTTAAAGGGACATAAGTTTAGGGTTCGGCATCTAAATACAGGTGACATTCGTGAAGAACATGAGGACCACTTGAAAGTTGTACAGTATTGTGAACATGATCATCATCATCATCATCCCAGCCCCACACCAGACAACACTCCTCAACCCTCAAACAATGTGAAGCAACCACCTTCTACCACTGTTCAGTCTGTCCCCACACCACCACCCTCACATCACCACCACCCTCACATCACCACCACCCTCACATCACCACCACCCTCACATCACCACCACCCTCACATCACCACCACCCTCACATCAACACCACACACACATCACCACCACCCTCACATCACCACCACCCTCACATCACCACCACCCTCACATCACCACCACCCTCACATCACCACCACCCTCACATCACCACCACCCTCACATCAACACCACACACACATCACCACCACCCTCACATCACCACCACCCTCACATCACCACCACCCTCACATCACCACCACACACACATCACCACCACCCTCACATCACCACCACAGACACATCACCACCACCCTCACATCACCACCACACACACATCACCACCACCCTCACATCACCACCACCCTCACATCACCACCACCCTCACATCACCACCACCCTCACATCACCACCACCCTCACATCACCACCACCCTCACATCAACACCACACACACATCACCACCACCCTCACATCACCACCACCCTCACATCACCACCACCCTCACATCAACACCACCCTCACATCACCACCACCCTCACATCACCACCACCCTCACATCACCACCACCCTCACATCACCACCACCCTCACATCACCACCACCCTCACATCAACACCACACACACATCACCACCACCCTCACATCACCACCACCCTCACATCACCACCACCCTCACATCAACACCACACACACATCACCACCACCCTCACATCAACACCACACACACATCACCACCACCCTCACATCACCACCACACACACATCACCACCACCCTCACATCAACATCACCCTCACATCACCACCACACACACATCACCACCACCCTCACATCAACACCACCCTCACATCAACACCACCCTCACATCACCACCACCCTCACATCACCACCACCCTCACATCACCACCACCCTCACATCACCACCATCCTCACATCACCACCACCCTCACATCAACACCACCCTCACATCACCACCACCCTCACATCAACACCACCCTCACATCAACACCACCCTCACATCACCACCACCCTCACATCACCACCATCCTCACATCAACACCACCCTCACATCACCACCACCCTCACATCACCACCACCCTCACATCAACACCACCCACACATCACCACCACTCTCACATCACCACCACCCTCACATCACCACCACCCTCACATCACCACCACCCTCACATCAATACCACCCTCAAATCACCACCACCCTCACATCAACATCACCCTCACATCACCACCACCCTCACATCACCACCACCCTCACATCAACACCACCCTCACATCACCACCACCCTCACATCAACATCACCCTCACATCACCACCACACACACATCACCACCACCCTCACATCACCACCACCCTCACATCACCACTACACACACATCACCACCACCCTCATATCAACATCACCCTCACATCACCACCACCCTCACATCACCACTACACACACATCACCACCACCCTCATATCAACATCACCCTCACATCACCACCACACACACATCACCACCACCCTAACATCACCACCACCCTCACATCACCACCACCCTCACATCAACACCACCCTCACATCACCACCACCCTCACATCAACATCACCCTCACATCACCACCACACACACATCACCACCACCCTCACATCACCACCACCCTCACATCACCACCACACACACATCACCACCACCCTCATATCGACATCACCCTCACATCACCACCACCCTCACATCAATACCACCCTCACATCAGCACCTCCCTCACGTCACCATCACCCTCACATCAACACCACCCTCACATCAGCACCTCCCTCACGTCACCATCACCCTCACATCACCACCACACACACATCACCACCATCCTCACATCACCACCACCCTCACATCACCACCACACACACATCATTAAGACCTCGCCTTTAAGAAGTTGTTAAGTTTATCATTTTCCAGGTTCTTCCTTCTCATGTCCTTATGGTGTCTTCCTGTATATGACACCATGGCAGTACCAGGCGCCCTTCTCACGACTCCCCGCGGGGTCCACCTCGTGAGGGACACAGTTAAGTTGGGCCTGGAGGGCCTACCCTACACTTACGATCATTTAGTAAAACTACTGGAGGCCGTACCTCGCTTACGGTCTACCCTACTCAAGTTTTACACCAGTGCGTCCATCAGAAACTCTAGAGTTGCTCCTCTTCCAACTTTGTTAAACCAGTGGACCTGGAAACTGAATAGTACCTGTGTGATTCTGAATGACATAATACAAGACACTGAATCTCCAGTAAATACTAATGCCAGGATGAAGACGAAAAAGCAACGGAGAAGCAAGAGAGGTCTGCTTAATGTTGTAGGGTCCCTCCAATCATATTTGTTTGGTATTTCTCAGGAAGAACTTAATTCAGTTAGGAATCAGATTAGATCCTTACAATTTCAACAACTTCTTAACAACAGGTATATTAAGGCTAAAGCTAAGATCTTAAAACAACATTTCAAATATTTGAATTACATAATGTTAACTGTTGATAACTTGACACAACAGATAGAACTACTGTCAAAGTCTGTTAATACTATATATGCTATAGTGACTATATCCACATATGTTGATAGTTTATATACTCAAATCACTTATTATGCATATTATTTCACTGACTTATTGGAAGATGTTAATAATCTAGTAAACCAAGTTGTCACACCATCATTTTTTCCCTTCTCGGAACTCACACGTATCATTAAACAAGCAATGACGTAATTCGGTTGCACCCCAGCTCTCCCTCTGCATCACGTGGCCAGTTATTACTCCTTACTAACGGTTGACGTGATCCTCGAAGTGGTCATTATCCACATACCATTCACTGACTCCAATACTTACAGCCTTGTGAACGTAATACCATTCCCTTTTAATTATACAAAAGAGTTGCAAAAGACTATCGTCCTTGCTGATAACATAACTTTCTCTTATATGATATATATTCATCATTGATTGCACATCCCTCCTTGGATGATTTAGCATTGTGCTATTGTTGACGCCAGGGGTTTGAATGATGTTGACGCCAGGGGTTTGAACTTGGTTCACTCGCCACTCGGTTTGTGAGGGAGAATGGGATTACCAAGATTATTTGTATTGAGACTTTAAAGGGTGTTGATATTTGATTTATTATTATACATGAATTTACATTAATTTGGGTATAAATTGTATTTTTGTTCATAGGTCGGTGCACAAATAAGCTGTGCCTGACACGTCATTGTTGGCTGCGGGTTTGCCACGTCGGCAGGCGAAACAGATGTTTGGGTTCACCGCTGTTATTAAACTCAGTACACCAAGAGACTCGAGCTGTTTGATAGCCCCCATGTGGTGCTCCACCTCGCGAGTTATTTTCACCGGTTTCTCCTCCTATGGGATTTGTGTGGGAGGAACAGGATGCATTTGGATCTGTCAAAAATTGTATTTAGCAAATACTTCAACTTTCAACTGACCCATTCTATATTTTTATTCATTTCATCTCAGTTTTATCACCTTTCTGTTACTGTTTAATATCAACAGTAGCCCGTCTACGTAGTTGGGGGCTCTGAAGCAAAGGAAACTTTTTCTAGCCTAGGTTAGGTTAGGTTAGGTTAGGGTAGGTTAGGGTAGCATCTAAACCAAACCTAAATGACCTTACCTTAGAAATATGTTCAGACAGTACCTTCTGAAAATATTTCTTAAGGTAAGGTCGTGGGGATTAGTTTAGGTGCTAACTAAAACTTGGCTAGAAAAAGTTTGCTTTAAAGCCACAACTAGTTGAAAGGCCTACTTTATATGGTGATATTGAAATTCATTTGCTCCAGTGTGCCCCTCCGTCCGTTTGTTTTATGTCCATCTGAAGATGCATACGTTCAATTTCTGATTTAGATTGATTTCCTGTCTTAGTTTTGTCTACGGAATTCTACATCTTCAGTTCAGCACACCATTGTGGTAATGAAGGGAAAGTCACCACATTTACAAGCCAATTGCACGTAGCTTATCCCAACTCGTTAGAGAGAAAACTTACCTGTATTTGAATTAATGAACGGGAACAGAGAAGACAAGATTTTATTACACATTTAGTATACAACTATATAATTTATATTATATACATTACCACATTTTCTGCACTTTCCATCACAAATTTGCTGAGATCATAGCCTTGAAGTTACCATTACCTTACAACCTTAAGGATGGTGGTCTACAACACCTCTAGATTGATGGAGAAAACGAAAAGTTTCGTTTTACTATTAAGACCACATAAATACGGTAATTCCACTTCACTACCACTAACTACTAGCTATTTTACGTGTTCATTTTCACGGCTAAGAGTTTCATCCTCTGAGCGAAGCCATACAATAATCGTCCTTATCTACTCTGAGCATTGGATACCCTCCGGATGATCAAGATTGCTGTTTTGGTTGTCCGTTTCCCTTGTTACTGGTGCGCCTCACTGCACACCTTACATGAGTGCCTTCCACAGTATTAGGGACAGCTGCTGGGCCTCACTGTAGCTACTTCTGGGACGGTTGCCAATCTTCCTCGTATTCCCTCATGACCACAGCGCCAAACCGACTCCCGCCATCAGGCCGAGACGCACAAACATTTCTGACAAAATTGAGACAACCACTTTCGCGTCAGTTTTGACACCAAGTGAATTTATACGACAATTACGCTCAAGATGCTTGGTTTTTCGTTCATGGATTGAACAGAAGCAACCAACGATGGTTGCTACTGCTCAATCCATGAAGTCCCCCCCACCACGGAAAGGTAACCAAGCTTCGGGGGGGATGGGTGTTTACCCTGACGCCAACGGAGAAACTCAATACAATATTTTTATTATAACTTTCCTTAATCTTGAAAAATGAATCAATCAGAGGGAACAATAGCCCCAGTCATATGAAGATTGGCTAACCGAATGTATATAGTTGTCAGTCCTCCTCAAACTTGTATATTTTCGATCATTAGAGCATCCATCTATTCATCTCATATAAGTGTTGATAGGACAGTTGTCTATTAGTGCAGAGATCTTTTCCTCGGTAAAGAAAGTGTAGCCGGACTCCGTCCTCATGAGGTTACTGCACGACACCAAAGATCACCCTTTGGTAGGCTGTGCTATAGGCAGCACAGTTCCGTCAAAGATCTCACTCCATAAGTGAACTTATATAGATTCTTTTTTTAACATTTTGTCTTGTCTATAAGGAACTCATCAGTTCTTCTCCAGTGAAAGCAAAAAATCATCGAGAAATTCATTTGCTTCCTCAATATCAGGATCTTGTGGCTCTGTGTGGGGGACGGGGCAGGTGGTCTCTGTGACTGGCTGTGTCTGGAGAGCGGTGCTGGTGGTCTCTGTGACTGGCTGTGTCTGGGGAGCGGGGCTGGTTGTCTCTGTGACTTGCTGTGTCTGGAGAGCGGTGCTGGTGGTCTCTGTGACTTGCTGTGTCTGGGAAGCGGGGCTGGTGGTCTCTGTGACTGGCTGTGTCTGGGGAGCGGGGCTGGTGGTCTCTGTGACTGGCTGTGTCTGGAGATCAGGGGAAGTCTTGGGTATAAATTTCAATATACTGTGAGCGATATCGTCTCTCAACCGATTCCTCTCGATCTTCTCTTGCACGGCCTTCATGATACGTTTGGGCGGCTTTCTCCATTTTCTTTGCATTTCAGTTGGTGATCCTGCGCCATCGAGCCACATGATACCAGAATAGTATCGTTCCTGTTTCCGAACGGGTCCAATCTTGGTGTCACACATGATGCCGAGTGAACCCAAATGGCGGCCGATGTTTACGTTGGAAGCCACGGGCTCGTTATGTATCTTGCAGTAACTTTCATACCGTTGCTGCAGCTCTTTCCTGCTGATAAGGTACCGCTTCATAGTAATAGTCTTTCCCTTCATTTGAACGAAGGTATTCATGAAACTAACAAAGGAAGCCTTTCCTTTGTAATCCCGTTTGTAGTAACAGAAAGCCATTGAAGACGTGGATCGGGTCAGGCGAAGTTACACAGACTAACAAGACAGTCCTATAATCAATGGTCCTGTATCAGCACTGAACTCGAAATACGTCAGAACGACAATTTCAACCCAGGGCTGGAGGGCCAGTTGATGATATTCTCACGTCTTGCTCAACCAAGTAACCTCGGTTAGACCTTGTTTATATTTAAATATAGTAAAGTTAGTATAGTGAAGCATGATGATTCTATTTATATGTAAGTTGCAATGTGGTTTGTATATATATGTATATATATATATATATATATATATATATATATATATATATATATATATATATATATATTTTTTTTTTTTTTTTTTTTTTTTTTTTTTATACTTTGTCGCTGTCTCCCGCGTTTGCGAGGTAGCGCAAGGAAACAGACGAAAGAAATGGCCCAACCCCCCCCCCCCCCATACACATGTACATACACACGTCCACACACGCAAATATACATACCTACACAGCTTTCCATGGTTTACCCCAGACGCTTCACATGCCTTGCTTCAATCCACTGACAGCACGTCAACCCCTGTATACCACATGACTCCAATTCACTCTATTTCTTGCCCTCCTTTCACCCTCCTGCATGTTCAGGCCCCGATCACACAAAATCTTTTTCACTCCATCTTTCCACCTCCAATTTGGTCTCCCTCTTCTCCTCGTTCCCTCCACCTCCGACACATATATCCTCTTGGTCAATCTCTCCTCACTCATTCTCTCCATGTGCCCAAACCATTTCAAAACACCCTCTTCTGCTCTCTCAACCACGCTCTTTTTATTTCCACACCTCTCTCTTACCCTTACGTTACTTACTCGATCAAACCACCTCACACCACACATTGTCCTCAAACATCTCATTTCCAGCACATCCATCCTCCTGCGCACATCTCTATCCATAGCCCACGCCTCGCAACCATACAACATTGTTGGAACCACTATTCCCTCAAACATACCCATTTTTGCTTTCCGAGATAATGTTCTCGACTTCCACACATTTTTCAAGGCTCCCAAAATTTTCGCCCCCTCCCCCACCCTATGATCCACTTCCGCTTCCATGGTTCCATCCGCTGACAGATCCACTCCCAGATATCTAAAACACTTCACTTCCTCCAGTTTTTCTCCATTCAAACTCACCTCCCAATTGACTTGACCCTCACCCCTACTGTACCTAATAACCTTGCTCTTATTCACATTTACTCTCAACTTTCTTCTTCCACACACTTTACCAAACTCAGTCACCAGCTTCTGCAGTTTCTCACATGAATCAGCCACCAGCGCTGTATCATCAGCGAACAACAACTGACTCACTTCCCAAGCTCTCTCATCCCCAACAGACTTCATACTTGCCCCTCTTTCCAGGACTCTTGCATTTACCTCCCTAACAACCCCATCCATAAACAAATTAAACAACCATGGAGACATCACACACCCCTGCCGCAAACCTACATTCACTGAGAACCAATCACTTTCCTCTCTTCCTACACGTACACATGCCTTACATCCTCGATAAAAACTTTTCACTGCTTCTAACAACTTGCCTCCCACACCATATATTCTTAATACCTTCCACAGAGCATCTCTATCAACTCTATCATATGCCTTCTCCAGATCCATAAATGCTACATACAAATCCATTTGCTTTTCTAAGTATTTCTCACATACATTCTTCAAAGCAAACACCTGATCCACACATCCTCTACCACTTCTGAAACCGCACTGCTCTTCCCCAATCTGATGCTCTGTACATGCCTTCACCCTCTCAATCAATACCCTCCCATATAATTTACCAGGAATACTCAACAAACTTATACCTCTGTAATTTGAGCACTCACTCTTATCCCCTTTGCCTTTGTACAATGGCACTATGCACGCATTCCGCCAATCCTCAGGCACCTCACCATGAGTCATACATACATTAAATAACCTTACCAACCAGTCAACAATACAGTCACCCCCTTTCTTAATAAATTCCACTGCAATGCCATCCAAACCTGCTGCCTTGCCGGCTTTCATCTTCCGCAAAGCTTTTACTACCTCTTCTCTGTTTACCAAATCATTTTCCCTAACCCTCTCACTTTGCACACCACCTCGACCAAAACACCCTATATCTGCCACTCTGTCATCAGACACATTCAACAAACCTTCAAAATACTCATTCCATCTCCTTCTCACATCACCGCTACTTGTTATCACCTCCCCATTTACGCCCTTCACTGAAGTTCCCATTTGCTCCCTTGTCTTACGCACCCTATTTACCTCCTTCCAGAACATCTTTTTATTCTCCCTAAAATTTACTGATAGTCTCTCACCCCAACTCTCATTTGCCCTTTTTTTCACCTCTTGCACCTTTCTCTTGACCTCCTGTCTCTTTCTTTTATACTTCTCCCACTCAAATGCATTTTTTCCCTGCAAAAATCGTCCAAATGCCTCTCTCTTCTCTTTCACTAATACTCTTACTTCTTCATCCCACCACTCACTACCCTTTCTAAACAGCCCACCTCCCACTCTTCTCATGCCACAAGCATCTTTTGCGCAATCCATCACTGATTCCCTAAATACATCCCATTCATCCCCCACTCCCCTTACTTCCATTGTTCTCACCTTTTTCCATTCTGTACACAGTCTCTCCTGGTACTTCCCCACACAGGTCTCCTTCCCAAGCTCACTTACTCTCACCACCTTCTTCACCCCAACATTCACTCCTCTTTTCTGAAAACCCATACTAATCTTCACCTTAGCCTCCACAAGATAATGATCAGACATCCCTCCAGTTGCACCTCTCAGCACATTAACATCCAAAAGTCTCTCTTTCGCACGCCTGTCAATTAACACGTAATCCAATAACGCTCTCTGGCCATCTCTCCTACTTACATAAGTATACTTATGTATATCTCGCTTTTTAAACCAGGTATTCCCAATCATCAGTCCTTTTTCAGCACATAAATCTACAAGCTCTTCACCATTTCCATTTACAACACTGAACACCCCATGCATACCAATTATTCCCTCAACTGCCACATTACTCACCTTCGCATTCAAATCACCCATCACTATAACCCGGTCTCGTGCATCAAAACCGCTAACACACCCATTTAGCTGCTCCCAAAACACTTGCCTCTCATGATCTTTCTTCTCATGCCCAGGTGCATATGCACCAATAATCACCCACCTCTCTCCATCAACTTTCAATTTTACCCATATTAATCGAGAATTTACTTTCTTACATTCTATCACATACTCCCACAACTCCTGTTTCATGAGTATTGCTACTCCTTCCCTTGCTCTTGTCCTCTCACTAACCCCTGACTTCACTCCCCAGACATTTCCAAACCACTCTTCCCCTTTACCCTTGAGCTTCGTTTCACTCAGAGCCAAAACATCCAGGTTCCTTTCCTCAAACATACTACCTATCTCTCCTTTTTTCACATCTTGGTTACATCCACACACATTTAGGCACCCCACTCTGAGCCTTCGAGGAGGATGATCACTCCCCGCGTGACTCCTTCTTCTGTTTCCCATTTTAGAAAGTTAATACAAGGAGGGGAGGATTTCCGGCCCCCCGCTCCCGTCCCCTCTAGTCGCTTTCTACGACACGCGAGGAATACGTGGGAAGTATTCTTTCACCCCTATCCCCAGGGATAATATACATATATATATACATATACTCACACACACACACACACACACACACATGCACATACACACACACACACACATACATATATATATACATATGAAAAATGTAAGAAACAATTTAGAAAACAAACTTTTAGCTTGAAATGAATGAAAAAAAATGAATGTCACATAATGGTTCAACCTCTGGCTATGGAAAAGGAAATGTACAATTTATTCACACAAACGTCAATAGCAGTTCTCATCAATTTCACCACTGTGTCAATAAGCTTCAATGTCTAAGCTACATTTTTCTCCAACTTCACTATTTTCTTGTCAAAAACACCATGCATGAAAACTATCACTCCATTAACACAACTATAAACATTTACTTCCCCTTTAAAAGTTCTGGGGAAGTCTGTCTCGATACACTGCGGCGAGGCGACGCGACGCTGACACAATCACTGTCACAATATCACTTCTGCCTCCTCAAGTCAATCTCTCAGCCACAGTGCAGGCCTTCATCGTCGAAATCGGTCTTCTGGAGGTTACCGTTGTCGATGGGTGTGACCATGTCCTTGCTGGAGTTGCAGCCCAGTAGTTGAGGATGGGCTGGAGTTGTAGATCCAGTCCATCTTGTGTTCTCCACTCTTAATTCGACTTTGGGGATGCCAAAGTGCAAGGGAATTGCGTGGAGGCATCCAAAATCTGCGTGTAGTGGGCGTGGAAGAGGATGAAGACCGAGTGGTAGTAGCCAGCTGTTGCCAGAAGTGTGAGCAGCGCAAGCAGAGGCGATGAGGATTCTCCTTCTGCCACATCTTGCCATACCAGCCTCTTGTCTTCGTTACCTTCTGCCTCGTCTATCGCTCCTGTGATGCCTCGTTACGGACAGAAGCGCCTCCAATGGCGTGACATTGCGATATACTGACACACACACACACACACACCAGCGATGTATGTATTTTCAATAATGGATGGAACTCGGCTCCTAAGGTGATTTTGTTGTTGGAGTGGGACCTCCAGCCATTCTGTCCACCTTTTCCCTTTCTAGACATGTGGTGGTGCATTAAGTAGTGTGGCAACCTTCGTCTTCATCTTTTTGGGTGCAGGCTTCCAAACCTCGTGGAGTAGTTGTGGGGTTTGCTTCTTTACTGCATCCGATATAGCCATCTGGGCGTAGCTATCTACCCGGGCTGGTGGGTCAGCCAGCATAGCTACACGCTCACTCGGTACCTGGGCTGGTGGACGAGCAGCCTTCCTTTCTTCCATGGCTACAGTCTGCCTAACGTTACCTGGGGTTGTGGAGCAGCCATCCTTACTACCACCCAGGTTGGTTGGGCAGCCTTCTTTCGTTTCTTTGCTACACCCTTCTGGTTGGGCTGGTTGGGCAACCTTCTTTTTCCTCTTCTTCGATACAACCTGCCAACCGAATTCGTCTGCTGGTGGGTCCGTTTCTTTCATGGATACAACCTCTGTAGCCACTTGGGCTGGCCGGTCAACCTTCGGTTGTAGGTAAAAGTATATATATAGAATAATGTGGTTATCATCAGCAGCCAGAGGCCATTCCTCCCTCCTTGCCTGCAGAGTGCTTGATTTTCTGGAAAGTTCTACGAAATTCTGGTAAGATAAATACCATTGAGAGGACGTTGTTAGGGGACAGTCAGGTTCAGTTTAGAGTTTGTTGTGGGATGGTTCTTTTACTGTGTCGTATCAGCCAGATGGGTATTTCTTTTCACAATTTTCGTTAAAGTTTCTGTTTTCTAGAAGCATAATCTAGAACACTATTTTCCATATGTTTATCATTTTTCTCGTTATATTTTCATTATCATCATTAGTTATGTTATTGTTGACTTTCAGATATTTGATGTTATGTTTGTGATTCCCGTGGAAGCGTCTGACATCTTGCTAGAAGACTTTCTGGTCACAATATTTCTGCACTGGGGAGTTGATCGTATTCTTTTATTGCAGGTTTTGTTATTATCTTGCTTTACATTAAGGTCTACTGGAGGTTTTCCCAATGTTGGTTGAACATATGTCCAGCAACAGGAGATGGAGTAAGATACAGTATTGATGAGATTTATCTATCTATATAACTATCTAAATATTGCTCTATCAATCTATCAATCTATCTATCTATATATCTATCTTTATCTGAAAGTCAACAATAATAAAATCAATGATATATGAAGCATAACAATGTCCTCTCAATGGCAATTATCTCACCAGAATCTTCTAGAACCTTCCAGAAAACTATGAACTCTGCATGCAAGGAGGGAGGAATGGTCTCTGGCTATTGATAAAACCACATTATTCCATATATATGTTTATATATACATATTTATGTATATATATGAATGTGTACATAACGTACAGAATAATGCTGTCATCATCAGTATCGAAGAAAAGTGAAAAGATGGGTTCCCACCGAGATTCGAACTCGGATTGCTGGATCCAAAGTCCAGATGTGATTTCATCTAAATGTTTTACATATAATCAACCAGAGGCCATTCCTCCCTCCCTGCCTGCAGGGTTCAAGGTTTTCTAGAAGGTTCTCGAAGGTTCTGGTAAGATCATTACCTTTGAGAGGTCGTCGTTAGGTAACAGTCAGGTTCACTCTATGGTTGGTGTTTGTAGTTGGTTGTCCGAGGATGTTGTTATACTTGATCAATTTTGTAATTGTTGACTTTCAGGTAGGAAGTACTCATTTACGATGCATCCTTATACTCACAACAACCTTATGAGTCACTTCAAGATTTATCTTCACTACAACTTTATCTTCACTAAACCATTAAGGTTGAAGTCAATGGTCACATTCACTACAATCTCAACACGACTGGTCTTATACCTAACCCATATTATCACTACATCCATGTACATGTATTTCTTGCAGAATAACGCTGATATCAATGATTTCTGTGAAAATAGACATATACAGCCTTACGTATCTATCGATCTATCTAATATCTGTTTTTTACCTATCTATCTATCTATCTATCTATCTATCTATCTATCTTTCTAAATCAGAAAGTCAACAACAATATCATTAATGATACGTATAACTACGTCCTCTCAATGGCAGTTCCTACCCAGAATCTTCGAGAACCTTCTAGAAAACCTTGAACCCTGCAGGCAGGGAAGGAGGAATGGTCTCTGGTTGATTATATGTAAAACATTTAGATGAAATCATATCTGTTCTTACCAGGTCCCATGGTGTAAGGGTTAGCACTCTGGACTCTAAATCCAGCAATCCGAGTTCGAATCTCGATGGGACCTCACCTTTTCAGTTTTCTTAGAAACTGATGATGGAACTGAGCCATATAGTTGACCTTCGATGGACATATATTTCTTACGGCCGACCATTTTATTTAAGTATGAAGATCTCACGGCAGAGAGGAAACGTGTGATATTCAAAATCAAAAGCCGCAATTGCCCTCATGGTAATGGTCGACATGTTTGCAGACAGATGACACAGACATGTGAGAAGTTAGACAAACATGGACGTTCCTGGTTGCTGTATAGCCTAGGTTTCTTATCACTTGTAATGAAGGAGAAATGTTGCACATTATTCCACACCTTTTTTATTTAGGCTAGGTTAGGCTAGGATGAATAGGGTCCATAACGTAACAGAGCTGGGAAATGCATCATATCGGATCTGTATTTGTGCAAAATGGCGCAAGTTTGTGGAAGTGATTTACGCAATGCCGGAGAGAATCCACCTCCACCAGAAATAATGTCTCAGACCATACAATATCTGCTGTTGGACGAGCAGGGGACATTAGACCAATATATTCCTGTAGTTTACTGCTCTTCCCAAACACGCAGCAAGACATTCGTAAAAGCGTTAAACTGAACTTTTCCATCGGTTTTCATATCTTTAATTACTTACACCAGTTCCAACAGATGGAAAAAATCATTTGAAAAATCAGAAATTATTTGCCTACAAAAAGCATTTTGATCGATCGTACCAAATATTCAATTATTTATGTACCCGACAAAATATTCAGTCACTCCTATATCCGACATTTTTCCTGCTGGCTGGTGCCGTTAAAGTCATATGGTAATTTACCGCAATTAGATTATAGATATATTCATCTATATGGAATGGCTCAGCGTGAAGAAACATATATATTTTCACTAAATCCTCCTCTTCACTACACTCCCATCTTCACTACATAGTTCTAACAGAACATCTTGACTACACCATTGTATGACCACATTATCATATCATTGTGTTCTTATCTTCACCACAGCCTCGGCAAAATTGATGTTTTCTTTACACATCAGGGTAGATGGCCATCTTTATGATGACAGAGAACACGCATAACATATTAAACCACTTATCTTTAGTCACTTTAATATAATTTCTGCTGATAAAAACGAATTATAATGACAATCCTTGTGTTCTGTGACGGGACATTGCACAGGTGAAGGAATTGTTGTCAGGCACATGTATTAAACTATTGAGAAATAAACTTAACTGTATTAAAGTATTGACTTCACTATATTAGACTTCTCTATATTAAGCTATGCTAGGATATGATCAGTTCCCAGGGTATACAAGGGCGGGAGCCGGGACCGAGAGCATCATTGGAGCTGTGACCTCTGTCGAGTGAACATCTCTGCTCCGCCTTGCAAGCTCCCTCAACCTTTCCTCGAACACTTCAATATAATAATGTTCACCAAGGAGGTAGGACGATCCTCCTTTGTCCAGGAGATGGAATTTGAATATGTCCATGTATTTGACATGGGCTATGGCTGTGTGGACATGGAGGTGGAATACCCAGACGTGGAAGTGATGGATGGAGTGGAATTTGGCTGTGTGGATATGGAGGTCGAATACCCAGACGTTGAAGAGATGGATGTAGTGGAATTGGTGGAATACCCGGACGTGGAAGTCATGGATGGAGTGGAATTTGGCTGTGTGGATATGGAGGTGGAATACCCAGAAGTGGAATTGGAGGAAATGGAATATGGGTGAAGCTGGTATGAACGCCATATGGATTTGGTGAAGGTTGACCTCGTAATGTGTTGACGTAAAATAGGTCAACCACTGTGACCATGTGGCGGGGAGGGCCACATCCACCAACCACGAAGCGAGCCCCACCACGGAGAAGTATCCTGGCTGCATCCACGTACGAGAACCACCGCGGGATTGCCGTCATCCAGTACCCCTGCTATGCCTCCTACAAGAAGGCACTTCTTGCCAACGTGACACCACTTTCCGTCAACGGTCGCTGTACAAAAGTGAAACCTCACCGTCCCACTGATGCTGACCAAGTGACCTCGCCCACTCAAGTGGCACTGCAGCCCACACGCCCTACCAGACCCACCATCCATGAGGAAATGCAGCCCACCCCACTTGTCAGGCCCACCTTCAGGGAGACATGGCAGGTCTCAAGACCTGTCAGGACCACCATTCAAGACCGACTTGGTCCCCCAACACATGTCAGGCCCACCATTCAAGACCGACTTGGTCCTCCAACGCACGTCAGGCCCAGCGTTCTAGACCGACTGTGACCAATAACACATGACATGTCCTACGTTACAGACCGACTGCACTCCGCACCACGTACGGGCGTTAAAAGGCGTGTCGAGATGACACACGCTCCCCGTGCCAAAAGATTCAGTTTGTGAGGAACCTGAGTTCTTTCTTCCTGCCGGTGCTGCAGGAGAACACGGCCCTAGAGTGGACACTGGGGGTGTGTTTGTGTTTGTGTTTGGGTTATCACTGAGGAACCAACACCAAGACAACTTTAGTTTCGCCCCGCCAAGGATTACGGTAATCTAGCGGAAGTCTGGCTTTCTCCCAGTATCGGATGGCACATAATATCTACATAGGGACATTGAAAAACAAAGAAAGAAAAAAAATGGGAACATTATCCCGCCCCCCAAAAAATACATAAATTTACGGGGATAATTTCCTTCGTCTTCAAAGAAAAAAGGAAACTCTTCCGACGCTACCGTGCCTTCCATAAAGCAACCCTCAAAGAAATCACTTTCTACACAATGCGCAAGGATTCGGTTAACCAGTCTTCATATGGCTGGGCTATTCTTCCCTCTGATTGATTCATTTTTCAAGATTAAGGAAAGTTATAATAAAAATATTGTATTGAGTTTCTTCGTTGGCGTCAGGGTAAACACCCATCCCCCCCGAAGCTTGGTTACCTTTCCGTGGTGGGGGGGACTTCATGGATTGGGCAGTAGCAACCATCGTTGGTTGCTTCTGTTCAATCCATGAACGAAAAACCAAGCATCTTGAGCGTAATTGTCGTATAAATTCACTTGGTGTCAAAACTGACGCGAAAGTGGTTGTCTCAATTTTGTCAGAAATGTTTGTGCGTCTCGGCCTGATGGTGGGAGTCGGTTTGGCGCTGTGGTCATGAGGGAATACGAGGAAGATTGGCAACCGTCCCAGAAGTAGCTACAGTGAGGCCCAGCAGCTGTCCCTAATACTGTGGAAGGCACTCATGTAAGGTGTGCAGTGAGGCGTAGCAGTAACAAGGGAAACGGACAACCAAAACAGCAATCTTGATCATCAGGAGGCTATCCAATGCTCAGAGTAGATAAGGACGATTATTGTATGGCTTCGCTCAGAGGATGAAAATCTTAGCCGTCAAAATCAAGTAAAATAACTAGTAGTTAGTGGTAGTGAAGTGGAATTACCGCGTTTCTCTGGTCTTAATAGTAAAACGAAACTTTTCATTTTCTCCATCAATCTAGAGGTGTTGTAGACCACCATCCTTAAGGTTGTAAGGTAATGGTAACTACAAGGTTATGACCTCAGCAAATTTGTGATGGAAAGTGCAGGAAATGTGGTAATGTATATAATATAAATTATATATTGTTGTATAATAAATGTGTAAGAAAATTTTGTCTTTTCTGTTCCAGTTCATTAATTCAAATACTGGTAAGTTTTCTCTCTAACGAGGTGGGATAAGCTACGTGCACTCGGCTTGTAAATGTGGTGACTTTCCCTTCATTACCACAATGTTGTGCTGAACTGAAGATGTAGGATTCCGTAGACGAAACTAAGATAGGAAATCAATCTACATCAAAAATTGAACGTATGCATCTTTAGATGGACATAAAACAAACGGACGGAGGGGCACACTGGAGCAAATGAATTTCAATATCACCACTTAAAGTAGGCCTTTCAACTAGTTGTGGCTTTAAAGCAAACTTTTTCTAGCCAAGGTTTAGTTAGTACCTAAACTAATCCCCACGACCTTACCTTAAGAAATATCTTCAGAAGGTACTGTCTGAACATATTTCTAAGGTAAGGTCATTTAGGTTTGGTTTAGATGCTACCCTAACCTAGGCTAGAAAAAGTTTCCTTTGCTTTAGAGCCCCAACTACGTAGACGGGCTACTGTTGATATTAAACAGTAACAGAAAGTTGATAAAACTGAGATGAAATGAATAAAAATATAGAATGGGTCAGTTGAAAGTTGAAGTATTTGCTAAATACAATTTTTGACAGATCCAAATGCATCCTAAAGTCATTCACTTAAATCGC
Organism: Panulirus ornatus; assembly: GCF_036320965.1. Taxonomy (NCBI): domain Eukaryota; kingdom Metazoa; phylum Arthropoda; class Malacostraca; order Decapoda; family Palinuridae; genus Panulirus; species Panulirus ornatus. Next base: position 2,494,910 of record NC_092266.1, read on the forward strand.
AGTGCTGACTATTGTTTTAATTGTTGGAACTAGTTACAAGAAGTAAAAACATCAAGCTTAAAGGGATGCCATTACAATAACATTACAATAACAATAACATTACCATTACATCTATAAAGTACCATGTAAAAATTGTGTTAAGTTTTATGTTGGGCAGACTGGTAAGGATCTTTCTGTTAGACTTAAGCAACATAAATATAGTATAAGAAAAGGAAAGGAATCGAAACTTGTTTAATCAAGTTAAAAACTACGACCATTGTATTGACTGGGGTAATGCCATATCAGTTATTAACTCTAACTCCAGTACCACGAGAAATACCATTGAATCTTCAGTTATTAAATACACAAAGAATTATGACTTTGATATTGATAAATGTCTATACATATTGGATAACTTTATTGTTGATAAGATTTGTAAACAATCCGTCTTCTTGTCCATATAATAAGTCTATGATACACTAGTTGTCTGTCTTGGACAATCGCATGTTTGCCAAATGGCGTCCTAGCTACGTTTATTCGTTATATATCAACTAACTGTTATATATATATATATATATATATATATATATATATATATATGTATATTTTTCTATTATATTTTGTCGCTGTCTCCCGCGTTAGCGAGGTAGCGCAAGGAAGCAGACGAAAGAATGGCCCACCCACCCACATACACTTATATATACATACACGTCCACACACGCACATATACATTCCTATACATCTCAACGTATACATACATAAACACACACAGACATATATTTATATACACATGTACATAATTCATACTGTCTGCCCTTGTTAATTCCCGTCGCCATCGCGCTACACATGAAATGACAACCCCCTCCTCCCGCATGTGCGCGAGGTAGCGCTAGGAAAAGAAAACAAAGGCCACATTCGTTCGCAATCAGTCTCTAGCTGTCATGTATAATGCAACAAAACCACAGCTCCCTTTCCACATCCAGGCCCCATGAAACTTTCCATGGTTTATCCCAGACGCTTCACATGCCCTGGTTTTATCCATTGACGGCACGTCGACCCCGGTATACCACATCGTTCCAATTCATTCTATTCCTTGCACACCTTTCATCCTCCACCATGTTCAGGCCCCGATCACTCAAAATCTTTTTCACTCCATCTTTCCACCTCCAATTCGGTCTCACACTTCTCGTTCCCTCCACCTCTGACGCATATATCCTCTTAGTCAATCTTTCCTCACTCATTCTCTTTATGTGACCAAACCAATTCAAAACACCCTCTTCTGCTTTCTTAACCACACTCATTTTATTACCATACATCTCTCTTACCCTTCCATTACTTACTCGATCAAACCACCTCACACCAGATATTGTCCTCAAACATCTCGTTTCCAGCACATCCACCCTCCTCCACACAACTCTATCTATAGCCCACGCCTCGCAACCATATAACGTTGTTGGAACCACTATTCCTTCAAACATACTCATTTTTGCTTTCCAAGATAACGTTCTCGATTTCCACACATTTTTCAACGCTCCCAGAACTTTCGCTCCCTCCCCCACCCTGTGACTCACTTCCGATTCCATGGCTCCATCCGCTGCCAAATCCACTCTCAAATATCTAAAACACTTCACTTCCTCCAGTTTTTCTCCATTCAAACTTACCTCCCAATTGACTTGTCCCTCAACCCTACTGTACCTAATAACCTTGCTCTTATTCACATTTACTTTCAGCTTTCTTCTTTCACACGCTTTACCAAACTCAGTCACCAGATTCTGCAATTTCTCAGCCGAATCAGCCACTAGTGTTGTGTCATCAGCGAACAACAACTAACTCACTTCCCAAGCTCTCTCATCCACAACAGACTTCATACTTGCCCCTCTTTCCAAAACTCTTGCATTCACCTCCGTAACAGCCCCATCCATAAACAAATTAAACAATCATGGAGACATCACACACCCCTGCCGCAAACCACCATTCACTGAGAACCAATCACTTTCCTCTCTTCCTACACGTACACATGCCTTACATCCTCGATTAAAACTTTTCACTGCTTCTAACAACTTACCTCCCACTCCATATATTCTTAATACCTTCCACAGAGCATCTCTATCAACTCTATCATATGCCTTTTCCAGTTCCGTAAATGCTACATACAGTTCCATTTGCTTTTCTAAGTATTTCATACATACATTTTTCAAAGCAAACACCTGATCCACTCATCCTCTACCACTCCTGACACCACAATGCTGTTCCCCTATCTGATGCTCTGTACTTGCCTTCACCCTCTCAATCAATACCCTCCCATATAATTCCCCAGGAATACTCAACAAACTTATACCTCTGTAATTTGAGCTCTCACTTTTATCCCATTGCCTTTGTACAATGGCACTATGCAAGCATTCCGCCAATCCTCAGACACCTCACCATGAGTCATAGATACATTAGATAACCTTACCAACCAGTCAACAATACAGTCACCCCCTTTTTTAATAGATTCCACTACAATACCATCCAATCCCGCTGCCTTGCTGGCCTTCTTCTGCCGCAAAGCTTTTACCACCTCTCCTCTGTTTACCAAATCATTTTCCCAAACCCTCTCACTTTGCACACCACCTCGACCAAAACACCCTATATCTGCCACTCTATCATCAAACACATTCAACAAACCTTCAAAATACTCACTCCATCCCTTTCTCACATCACCACTACTTGTTATCACCTTTCCATTAGCTCCCTTCATTGATGTTCACATTTGTTCCCTTGTCTTACGCACCTTATTTACCTCCTTCTAAAACATTTTCTATCCTCCCTAAATATGATGATACTCTCTCACCCCATCTCTTATTTGCCCACTTTTTCACTTCTTCTACCTTTCTCTTGACCTCCTGCCTCTTTCTTTTATACATCTCCCAGTCATTTGCATTATATCCCTGCAAGAATCATCCAAATGTCTCTCTGTTTTCTTTCACTAATACACTTACCTCTTCATCCCACCACTCACTACCCTTTTTAGTCTGCCCACCTCCCACGCTTCTCATGCCACAAGCATCTTTAGCGCAAGCCATCACTGCTTCCCTATACATATATATATATATATTTGTATATATCTAAATTTATCTTTCTATCTATCTATCTATCTATCTATCTATCTATCTATCTATCTATCTATATATATATATATATATATATATATATATATATATATATATATATATATATATATATATATATATATATATATATATATATATATATATATATATTTATATGTATATATATACATATATATATATATATATATATATATATATATATATATATATATATATATATATATATATATATATATATATATATATATATGTTTGTATTGGAAGGGGTCACAATTTTGCGCGCGATCAAGATATTCCTATGAGTCCACGGGGAAAAACGAAACACGAAAAGTTCCCAAATGCACTTTCGTGTAATAATTGCATCATCAGGGGAGACACAAGAGAGAAATATAACAGTCAGTTGATATACATCGAAGAGACGAAACTAGGACGCCATTTGGTAAACATGTGATTGTCTAAAACAATCACATGTTTACCAAATGGCGTCCTAGCTTTGTCTCTTCGATGTATATCGATATATATATATATATACATATATATATATATATATATATATATATGTATATATATATATATATATATATATATATATATATATAAATATAAATATATATATATATATATATATATATCTTCTTTTTCTTTCAAACTATTCGCCATTTCCCGCATTAGCGAGGTAGCGTTAAGAACAGAGGACTGGGCCTTTGAGGGAATACCCTCACCTGGCCCAATTCTCTGTTCCTTCTTTTGGAAAAAAAAAAAAAAAAAAAAAAAACGAGAGGGGAGGATTTCCAGCGCAAGGAAACAGACGAAAGAAATGCCCCCCCCCCCCCATACACATGTATATACATACGTCCACACACGCAAATATACATACCTACACAGCTTTCCATGGTTTACCCCAGACGCTTCACATGCCTTGATTCAATCCACTGACAGCACGTCAACCCCGGTATACCACATCGCTCCAATTCACTCTATTCCTTGCCCTCCTTTCACCCTCCTGCATGTTCAGGCCCCGATCACACAAAATCTTTTTCACTCCATCTTTCCACCTCCAATTTGGTCTCCCTCTTCTCCTTGCTCCCTCCACCTCCGACACATATATCCTCTTGGTCAATCTTTCCTCACTCATCCTCTCCATGTGCCCAAACCACTTCAAAACACCCTCTTCTGCTCTCTCAACCACGCTCTTTTTATTTCTACACATCTCTCTTACCCTTACGTTACTCACTCGATCAAACCACCTCACACCACACATTGTCCTCAAACATCTCATTTCCAGCACATCCATCCTCCTGCGCACAACTATCCATAGCCCACGCCTCGCAACCATACAACATTGTTGGAACCACTATTCCTTCAAACATACCCATTTTTGCTTTCCGAGATAATGTTCTCGACTTCCACACATTCTTCAAGGCTCCCACAATTTTCGCCCCCTCCCCCACCCTATGATCCACTTCCGCTTCCATGGTTCCATCCGCTGCCAGATCCACTCCCAGATATCTAAAACACTTCACTTCCTCCAGTTTTTCTCCATTCAAACTCACCTCCCAATTGACTTGACTCTCAACCCTACTGTACCTAATAACCTTGCTCTTATTCACATTTACTCTTAACTTTCTTCTTCCACACACTTTACCAAACTCAATCACCAGCTTCTGCAGTTTCTCACATGAATCAGCCACCAGCGCTGTATCATCAGCGAACAACAACTGACTCACTTCCCAAGCTCTCTCATCCCCAACAGACTTCATACTTGCCCCTCATAAAGCGAAGCGCGGAATGAAAACAATGCAGCAGAGTGTATTGTCACACGGTTTTTGAATATGATGACCTTCCCACCACCGTCGAGGACCACGTCACCCTCATTCGTCTACTGACATCGCAAGAGGGAGGAAGGAAGCCGTCATGACAGCACTCGTCTTGCCTCAAGGAGGGTTGTACCTCCTTCACGTGAATTAGGTCTACCGACTTCTAGTAAGAGGCCTATAGATGTTCCTGAAGAAATTGAATATGGAAAAGCTGAGCCACAACTTCTCCCAGGGAAGTCAGCACCACAAGTAAAGCATTCTCCTCGAAGGCTCAGTGCGAGGTGCCTAAATGTGTGTGTAGATGTAACCAAGATGTGAAGACCCTTACTGGAAAAACAATCACTCTTGAAGTAGAACCTTCAGACACAATTGAAAATGTGAAGGAAAATAGTGAAATTGGAAAAAAAAATGTAGCTTAGTCATTGAAGCTTATTGATACAGTGGTTAAATTGATGAGAACTGCTATTGACGTTTGTGTAAAAAAATTATACATTTCCTTTTTTCCATAGCCAGAGGTTGAACCATTATGTGACATTCATTTTTTTTCATTCATTTCAAGCTAGAAGTTTCAGTTTTCTAAATTGTTTCTTACATTTTTCATATGTATATATATGTATGTGTGTGTGTGTGTATATGTGCGTATGTATGTGTATGTGTGTGTATGTGTATATGTATATATATATATGTATATTATCCCTGGGGATAGGGGTGAAAGAATATATATATATATATATATATATATATATATATATATATATATATATATATTTTTTTTTTTTTTTGCTTTAACGCTGTCTCCCGCGTTTGCGAGGTAGCGCAAGGAAACAGACGAAAGAAATGGCCCAACCCACCCCCATACACATGTATATACATACGTCCACACACGCAAATATACATACCTACACAGCTTTCCATGGTTTACCCCAGACGCTTCACATGCCTTGATTCAATCCACTGACAGCACGTCAACCCCGGTATACCACATCGCTCCAATTCACTCTATTCCTTGCCCTCCTTTCACCCTCCTGCATGTTCAGACCCCGATCACAAAAAATCTTTTATATATATATATATATATATATATATATATATATATATATATATATATATATATATATATATATATATATATATATATATATATATATATATATATATATATATATATATATATATATATCACATACATTCTTCAAAGCAAACACCTGATCCACACATCCTCCACCACTTCTGAAACCACACTGCTCTTCCCCAATCTGATGCTCTGTACATGCCTTCACCCTCTCAATCAATACCCTCGGATATAATTTACCAGGAATACTCAACAAACTTATACCTCTGTAATTTGAGCACTCACTCTTATCCCCTTTGCCTTTGTACTTAGAAAAGCAAGTGGATTTGTATGTAGCATTTATGGATCTGGAGAAGGTATATGATAGAGTTGATAGAGATGCTCTGTGGAAGGTATTAAGAATATATGGTGTGGGAGGCAAGTTGTTAGAAGCAGTGAAAAGTTTTTATCAAGGATGTAAGGCATGTGTGCGTGTAGGAAGAGAGGAAAGTGATTGGTTCTCAGTGAATGTAGGTTTGCGGCAGGGGTGTGTGATGTCTCCATGTTTGTTTAATTTGTTTATGGATGGGGTTGTTAGGGAGGTGAATGCAAGAGTTTTGAAAAGAGGGGCAAGTATGAAGTCTGTTGTGGATGAGAGAGCTTGGGAAGTGAGTCAGTCGTTGTTCGCTGATGATACAGCGCTGGTGGCTGATTCATGTGAGAAACTGCAGAAGCTGGTGACTGAGTTTGGTAAAGTGTGTGAAAGAAGAAAGTTAAGAGTAAATGTGAATAAGAGCAAGGTTATTAGGTACAGTAGGGTTGAGGGTCAAGTCAATTGGGAGGTAAGTTTGAATGGAGAAAAACTGGAGGAAGTAAAGTGTTTTAGATATCTGGGAGTGGATCTGGCAGCGGATGGAACCATGGAAGCGGAAGTGGATCATAGGGTGGGGGAGGGGGCGAAAATTGTGGGAGCCTTGAAGAATGTGTGGAAGTCGAGAACATTATCTCGGAAAGCAAAAATGGGTATGTTTGAAGGAATAGTGGTTCCAACAATGTTGTATGGTTGCGAGGCGTGGGCTATGGATAGAGTTGTGCGCAGGAGGATGGATGTGCTGGAAATGAGATGTTTGAGGACAATGTGTGGTGTGAGGTGGTTTGATCGAGTAAGAAACGTAAGGGTAAGAGAGATGTGTGGAAATAAAAAGAGCGTGGTTGAGAGAGCAGAAGAGGGTGTTTTGAAATGGTTTGGGCACATGGAGAGAATGAGTGAGGAAAGATTGACCAAGAGGATATATGTGTCGGAGGTGGAGGGAACGAGGAGAAGTGGGAGACCAAATTGGAGGTGGAAAGATGGAGTGAAAAAGATTTTGTGTGATCGGGGCCTGAACATGCAGGAGGGTGAAAGGAGGGCAAGGAATAGAGTGAATTGGATCGATGTGGTATACCGGGGTTAACGTGCTGTCAATGGATTGAATCAGGGCATGTGCAGCGTCTGGGGTAAACCATGGAAAGCTGTGTAGGTATGTATATTTGCGTGTGTGGACGTATGTATATACATGTGTATGGGGGTGGGTTAGGCCATTTCTTTCGTCTGTTTCCTTGCGCTACCTCGCAAACGCGGGAGACAGCGACAAAGCAAAAAAGCAAAAAAAAAAAATATATATATATATATATATATATATATATATATATATATATTTATATATATATATATATATATATATATATATATATATATATATATATATATATATATATATATATATATATATATATATATATATATATATATATATATATATCTTCCGCAAAGCTTTTACTACCTCTTCTCTGTTTACCAAATCATTTTCCCTAACCCTCTCACTTTGCACACCACCTCGACCAAAACACCCTATATCTGCCACTCTATCATAAAACACATTCAACAAACCTTCAAAATACTCACTCCATCTCCTTCTCACATCACCACTACTTGTTATCACCTCCTCATTATCGCCCTTCACTGATGTTCCCATTTGCTCCCTTGTCTTACGCACTTTATTTACCTCCTTCCAGAACATCTTTTTATTCTCCCTAAAATTTAATGATACTCTCTCACCCCAACTCTCATTTGCCCTTTTTTTCACCTCTTGCACCTTTCTCTTGACCTCCTGTCTCTTTCTTTTATACATTTCCCACTCAATTGCATTTACTCCCTGCAAAAATTGTCCAAATGCCTCTCTCTTCTCTTTCACTAATACTCTTACTTCTTCATCCCACCACTCACTACCCTTTCTAATCAACCCACCTCCCACTCTTCTCATGCCACAAGCATCTTTTGCGCAATCCATCACTGATTCCCTAAATAAATCCCATTCCTCCCCCACTCCCCTTACTTCCATTGTTCTCACCTTATTCCATTCTGTACTCAGTCTCTCCTGGTACTTCCTCACACAAGTCTCCTTCCCAAGCTCACTTACTCTCACCACCCTCTTCACCCGAACATTCACTCTTCTTTTCTGAAAACCCATACAAATCTTCACCTTAGCCTCCACAAGATAATGATCAGACATCCCTCCAGTTGCACCTCTCAGCACATTAACATCCAAAAGTCTCTCTTTCGCACGCGTCAATTAACACGTAATCCAATAACGCTCTCTGGCCATCTCTCCTACTTACATAAGTATACTTATGTATATCTCGCTTTTTAAACCAGGTATTCCCAATCATCAGTCCTTTTTCAGCACATAAATCTACAAGCTCTTCACCATTTCCATTTACAACACTTAACACCCCATGTATACCAATTATTCCCTCAACTGCCACATTACTCACCTTTGCATTCAAATCACCCATCACTATAACCCGGTCTCGTGCATCAAAACCACTAACACACTCATTCAGCTGCTCCCAAAACACTTGCCTCTCATGATCTTTCTTCTCATGCCCAGGTGCATATGCACCAATAATCACCCATCTCTCCATCAACTTTCAGTTTTACCCATATTAATCGAGAATTTACTTTCTTACATTCTATCACATACTCCCACAACTCCTGTTTCAGGAGTACTGCTAATCCTTCCCTTGCTCTTGTCCTCTCACTAACCCCTGACTTTACTCCCCAGACATTCCCAAACAACTCTTCCCCTTTACCCTTGAGCTTCGTTTCACTCAGAGCCAAAACATCCAGGTTCCTTTCCTCAAACATACCACCTATCTCTCCTTTTTTCACATCTTGGTTACATCCACACACATTTAGGCACCCCAATCTGAGCCTTCGAGGAGGATGAGCACTCCCCGCGTGACTCCTTCTTCTGTTTCCCATTTTAGAAAGTTAAAAAATTACAAGGAGGGGAGGATTTCTGGCCTCCCGCTCCCGTCCCCTCTAGTCGCTTTCTACGACACGCGAGGAATACGTGGGAAGTATTCTTTCACCCCTATCCCCAGAGACAATATACATATATATATACATACACACATACACACACATACACATACATACGCACATATACACACACACACACATACATATATATATACATATGAAAAATGTAAGAAACAATTTAGAAAACTGAAACTTCTAGCTTGAAATGAAATGAAAAAATGAATGTCACATAATGGTTCAAACTCTGGAATTTATTAAAAAAGGGGGTGACTGTATTGTTGACTGGTTGGTAAGGTTATTTAATGTATGTATGACTCATGGTGAGGTGCCTGAGGATTGGCGGAATGCGTGCATAGTGCCATTGTACAAAGGCAAAGGGGATACATACACATACATACGCACATATACACACACACACACACATACATATATATATACATATGAAAAATGTAAGAAACAATTTAGAAAACTGAAACTTCTAGCTTGAAATGAAATGAAAAAGTGAATGTCACATAATGGTTCAACCTCTGGAATTTATTAAAAAAGGGGGTGACTGTATTGTTGACTGGTTGGTAAGGTTATTTAATGTATGTATGACTCATGGTGAGGTGCCTGAGGATTGGCGGAATGCGTGCATAGTGCCATTGTACAAAGGCAAAGAGGATAAGAGTGAGTGCTCAAATTACAGAGGTATAAGTTTGTTGAGTATTCCTGGTAAATCATATGGGAGGGTATTGATTGAGAGGGTGAAGGCATGTACAGAGCATCAGACTGGGGAAGAGCAGTGTGGTTTCAGAAGTGGTAGAGGATGTGTGGATCAGGTGTTTGCTTTGAAGAATGTATGTGAGAAATACTTAGAAAAGCAAATGGATTTGTATGTAGCATTTATGGATCTGGAGAAGGCATATGATAGAGTTGATAGAGATGCTCTGTGGAAGGTATTAAGAATATATGGTGTGGGAGGCAAGTTGTTAGAAGCAGTGAAAAGTTTTTATCGAGGATGTAAGGCATGTGTACGTGTAGGAAGAGAGGAAAGTGATTGGTTCTCAGTGAATGTAGGTTTGCGGCAGGGGAGTGTGATGTCTCCATGGTTGTTTAATTTGTTTATGGATGGGGTTGTTAGGGAGGTGAATGCAAGAGTTTTGGAAAGAAGGGCAAGTATGAAGTCTGTTGGGGATGAGAGAGCTTGGGAAGTGAGTCAGTTGTTGTTCGCTGATGATACAGCGCTGGTGGCTGATTCATGTGGGAAACTGCAGAACCCGGTGACTGAGTTTGTTAAAGTGTGTGGAAGAAGAAAGTTAAGAGTAAATGTGAATAAGAGCAAGGTTATTAGGTACAGTAGGGTTGAGGGTCAAGTCAATTGGGAGGTGAGTTTGAATGGAGAAAAACTGGAGGAAGTGAAGTGTTTTAGATATCTGGGAGTGGATCTGGCAGCGGATGGAACCATGGAAGCGGAAGTGCATCATAGAGTGGTGGAGGGGGCGAAAATTGTGGGAGCCTTGAAGAATGTGTGGAAGTCGAGAACATTATCTCGGAAAGCAAAAATGGGTATGTTTGAAGGAATAGTGGTTCCAACAATGTTGTATGGTTGCGAGGCGTGGGCTATGGATAGAGTTGTGCGCAGGAGGATGGATGTGCTGGAAATGAGATGTTTGAGGACAATGTGTGGTGTGAGGTGGTTTGATCGAGTAAGTAACATAAGGGTAAGAGAGATGTGTGGAAATTAAAATAGCGTGGTTGAGAGAGCAGAAGAGGGTGTTTTGAAATGGTTTGGGCACATGGAGAGAATGAGTGAGGAAAGATTGACTAAGAGGATATATGTGTCGGAGGTAGAGGGAACGAGGAGAAGAGGGAGACCAAATTGGAGGTGGAAAGATGGAGTGAAAAAGATTTTGTGTGATCGGGGCCTGAACATGCAGGAGGGTGAAAGGAGGGCAAGGAATAGAGTGAATTGGAGCGATGTGGTATATCGGGGTTGACGTGCTGTCAGTGGATTGAATCAAGGCATGTGAAGCGTCTGGGGTAAACCATGGAAAGCTGTGTAGGTATGTATATTTGCGTGTGTGGACGTATGTATATACATGTGTATGGGGGGGGTTGGGCCATTTCTTTCGTCTGTTTCCTTGCGCTACCTCGCAAACGCGGGAGACAGCGACAAAGCAAAAAAAAAAAAAAAAATATATATATATATATATATATATATATAAATATATATATATATATATATATATATATATATATATATATATATATAAATATATATATATATATATATATATACACATATTTTTTTTTTTATACTTTGTCGCTGTCTCCCGCGTTTGCGAGGTAGCGCAAGGAAACAGACGAAAGAAATGGCCCAACCCCCCCCCCCCCCCATACACATGTATATACATACGTCCACACACGCAAATATACATACCTACACAGCTTTCCATGGTTTACCCCAGACGCTTCACATGCCTTGATTCAATCCACTGATAGCACGTCAACCCCGGTATACCACATCGCTCCAATTCACTCTATTCCTTGCCCTCCTTTCACCCTCCTGCATGTTCAGGCCCCGATCACACAAAATCTTTTTCACTCCATCTTTCCACCTCCAATTTGGTCTCCCTCTTCTCCTTGCTCCCTCCACCTCCGACACATATATCCTCTTGGTCAATCTTTCCTCACTCATCCTCTCCATGTGCCCAAACCACTTCAAAACACCCTCTTCTGCTCTCTCAACCACGCTCTTTTTATTTCCACACATCTCTCTTACCCTTACGTTACTCACTCGATCAAACCACCTCACACCACACATTGTCCTCAAACATCTCATTTCCAGCACATCCATCCTCCTGCGCACAACTCTATCCATAGCCCACGCCTCGCAACCATACAACATTGTTGGAACCACTATTCCTTCAAACGTACCCATTTTTGCTTTCCGGCATAATGTTCTCGACTTCCACACATTCTTCAAGGCCCCCAGAATTTTCGCCCCCTCCCCCACCCTATGATCCACTTCCGCTTCCATGGTTCCATCCGCTGCCAGATCCACTCCCAGATATCTAAAACACTTTACTTCCTCCAGTTTTTCTCCATTCAAACTCACCTCCCAATTGACTTGACCCTCAACCCTACTGTACCTAATAACCTTGCTCTTATTCACATTTACTCTTAACTTTCTTCTTCCACACACTTTACCAAACTCAGTCACCAGCTTCTGCAGTTTCTCACATGAATCAGCCACCAGCGCTGTATCATCAGCGAACAACAACTGACTCACTTCCCAAGCTCTCTCATCCCCAACAGACTTCATACTTGCCCCTCTTTCCAAAACTCTTGCATTTACCTCCCTAACAACCCCATCCATAAACAAATTAAACAACCATGGAGACATCACACACCCCTGCCGCAAAGGAGATGGAGTGAGTATCTTGAAGGTTTGTTGAATGTGTTTGATGATAGAGTGGCAGATATATGGTGTTTTGGTCGAGGTGGTGTGCAAAGTGAGAGGGTTAGGGAAAATGATTTGGTAAACAGAGAAGAGGTAGTGAAAGCTTTGCGGAAGATGAAAGCCGGCAAGGCAGCAGGTTTGGATGGTATTGCAGTGGAATTTATTAAAAAAGGGGGTGACTGTATTGTTGACTGGTTGGTAAGGTTATTTAATGTATGTATGACTTATGGTGAGGTGCCTGAGGATTGGCGGAATGCGTGCATAGTGCCATTGTACAAAGGCAAAGGGATAAGAGTGAGTGTTCAAATTACAGAGGTATAAGTTTGTTGAGTATTCCTGGTAAATTATATGGGAGGGTATTGATTGAGAGGGTGAAGGCATGTACAGAGCATCAGATTGGGGAAGAGCAGTGTGGTTTCAGAAGTGGTAGAGGATGTGTGGATCAGGTGTTTGCTTTGAAGAATGTATGTGAGAAATACTTAGAAAAGTAAATGGATTTGTATGTAGCATTTATGGATCTGGAGAAGGCATATGATAGAGTTGATAGAGATGCTCTGTGGAAGGTATTAAGAATATATGGTGTGGGAGGAAAGTTGTTAGAAGCAGTGAAAAGTTTTTATCGAGGATGTAAGGCATATGTACGTGTAGGAAGAGAGGAAAGTGATTGGTTCTCAGTGAATATATATATATATATATATATATATATATATATATATATATATATATATATATATATATATATATATATATATATATATATATATATATATATATATATATATATATATATATATATATCCGTCCACACACGCATATATACATACTTATACATTTCAACGTATACATATATACATACAAAGGTATATACATATATATACATGTACATAGTTCACATTTGCGCCTTTATTCATTCTCGTCGCCACCCCGCCACACATGAAATGACACCACCTTCTGTACGGTTGAGTTCATAGGACGGAAATCAGGTCTTCTTCGTCTGTGGTACTCTATGAAGATCAGGCGGCCTTTGTAGATTTATCACAAAAATATGTACGTACATCTGTAGTACTCTGGGCTAAAGTCTTATGACACACTACGACACACTCTAGTGAACAGTGTGACGATGCTGGCCAGTGTGTCCCCTCAGGTCACACTGGCAGGGGTTATATTGGAGTCTGTCAACACCCATTCAACAACGTGTTCAAATAACAGATCAGCTCTTACGTGTTCAAACATCCTGATTAACAGTAGCCCGTGGGAACAGTGAGCCCGTGGCAACATGCATCTAACTCTATGTAACGAACAGTAAAATGATGATAACAAAAAGCTAATGAAAAATTAATGGTAGTGTGCGTGAGTCTTACATTTTGCTCGGCCACAACCTGGCTCAAGCTCCTGCGAGCCATGATAAGCTATGGTTATACATGAAATAATACTGAATATAAGGGTACAGAAATAAGCAAATTGTAGGTATTTACAAGAGTTATTCCTATATCAACTAGTGTGCTTGAGAAGAGGGATAACACACTTTACAATTATTAGATTATCAAAAAGATATATACATGGATATTATATATGGTGTAAACAAAATCAGTATGCAAATGAAATGAAAAAAAAATCAAAAATTCAAACAATTTATTGAATACATATTATGGAGTTAGATTTCTCCTTATATAAGGAAGTGCTGCTGCAACTACCTTTTGAACGTCCAGTGTGGGCGTAGGGAATTCTATGATAGATACCCTATGTCGTAGACGACAATATAAGATAAATATTACGAACAAAAATATAAGTGCAATAGACAATGAAACAATTGAAATTCCAGATATATGAGAAGCGTACTTAAAAGGTACAAAAGCCAGAACATCTATTGTAGAATCTAGATCGTTCTGAACCATAGATGGAAGATGTTGGATCTTTACTTCATCGATGATTGATAAGTTGATGTTTTGGGGGATTCGTCCTAAACTCGGGATAGTTCTATCAATTTGTCCCAAATAATGATCATGAGTGCCGAACAATTTGAAACTGGAACTGATAAGAGTATATTGTTGTCCTAACTGAATGTGTCCCAGAAATAAATAAGATTTGGGATGATTAGGTGGGCAATGAATAAGAACATTTTGTGGGTCTGGGAAAAACAGTACGTGATACTGGTCCATACTTTCAATCCAAGGTTCATTAACAACAATTTCCTTAAAGGAACAAGAACGAAGAACATTTTGTTGATGCCCAAAAAGTAGTTGGTACTCACATGAATTTGTTTGTAAATTATGGAAAACCAAGGTATTGGGGGGTGGGGGCAAATCAAGTTGTCAAGCAATGGTTTATGGCACAATGCTAAATCATCCAAGGAGAGATGTGCAATCAATGAGGAATAAATATTTTATAATAGAAAGTTTATGTTATCAGCAAGGACTATAGTTTTTTGCGACCCTTTTGTATAATTAAAAGAGAATGGTATTACGTTCACAAGGCTGTAAGTATTGGAGTCAGTGAATGGTATGTGGATAATGACCACTTCGAGGATCACGTCAACCGTTAGTAAGGAGTAATAACTGGCCACGTGATGCAGAGGGAGAGCTGGGGTGCAACCGAATTACGTCATTGCTTGTTTAATGATACGTGTGAGGTCCGAGAATGGCGTGACAACTTGGCTCACTAGATTATTAACATCTTCCAATAAGTCAGTGAAATAATGTGCATAATAAGTGATCTGGGCATATAAACTATCAACATATGTGGAAATAGTCACTATAGCATATATGGGATTAACAAACTTTGACAGTAGGTCTACCTGTTGTGTCATTAATTGTTAACATGATGTTATTCGAATACTTTGAATGTTGCTTTAAGATCTTAGCCTCAGCCTTAATGTACCTGTTGTTAAGAAATTGTTGAAATTGTATCTCATCTGATTCCTAACTGAATGAAGTTCTTTCTGAGTAGCAGTACCAAACAAATATGATTGGAGGGACCCTACAAAATTAAGCAGACCTCTTTCGCTTCTCCTTTGCTTTTTCGTGTTGATCCTGGCATTAGTATTTACTGGGGATTCAATGTGTTGTAACATGTCATACAGAATCACACAGGTGCTATTCAGTTTCCAGGTCCACTGTTGTAACAAAGTTGGAGGAGGAGCAACACTAGAGTTTCTGATGGACGCACTGGTGTAAAACTTGAGTAGGGTAGACCGTAATTGAGTCGTGCGATATTTTTCCGCAACAACTGATTTCTGGACCGCTGGACATGAAGGAGGGGACGCTATTATGTCATACGGCAACACTTTATCAAAACCGTGTAAGGCGTGGAAGGGTGTCTCCAATTGACTTATGATATCCAGAGTTTAATGAACATTGGATATCAGACAGGTATTCATCCCATTCATCATGATCAAAATTAATGTTGGTGCGAAGACACTGGAGGATTTTACAGTTCAACCTTTCTGCCAGGCCATTCGAGGCTGGGGGTTGTGCCATTATATTACATTTACTTATGTTATACAATTTACAGAGTTCTTCTAATAATGAGTTATTAAATTCCCCTCCATTATCTGTGAATAAAATCTTCGGCGCATTATATCTGTCTAAGATATGTTTTTTGAACGCCTTAGCGACAGTGGCTGCGTCTTTATTTTGAACTGGAACTAATTCACAATATCTCGTGAAGGCATCAGTAATTACTAAAATGTATCTGTAGCCTGCCATGGACCCAGGAAAACCTCCTAATATGTCCATATGAACTCTTTCCCATGGGTGTGAAGGTAAAGGACATTTCAACACAGTCTGCGGGGTAGTAGGACTTCCCTTGTGTGTGTTACAGGTTTGGCACCTCAAAATATGATCTGTAAAGTTTCTCTGCATCTTGGCCTAAAATACCTCAAACGAGTTTGCTTATAGCATGTATCTGCACTTGTGCGGCCTGGGTGTGCGGCCTGGGTGTGCGGCCTGGGGTCGCCTGGGTGTGCGGCCTGTGTGTGCGGCCTGGGTGTGTGGCCTGGGATCGCCTGGGTGTGCGGCCTCTGGGTGCTGCCTGGGTGTGCAGCCTGGGTGTGCGGCCTGGGTTCGCCTGGGTGTGCGGTCTGGGGTCGCCTGTGTATGCGGCCTGGGTGTGCGGCTTGGGGTCACCCGAGTGTGCAGCCTGGGTGTGCAGCCTGGGTGTGCGGCCTGGGGTCGCCTGGGTGTGCGGCCTGTGTGTGCGGCCTGCGTGTGCGTCCTGAGTGTGCGGCCTGGGGTCGCCTGGGTGTGCAGCTTGGGTGTGTGGCCTAGGGTCAACTGGGCGTGCGGCTAGCGTGTGCGGCCTGGGTGTGAGGCGTGGAGTCGCCTGGGTGTGCGGCCTGGGGTCGCCTAGGTGTACGGCCTGGGTGTGCAGCCTGGGGTCGCCTGTGTTTATGGCCTGGATGTGCAGTCTGGGTATGCGGCCTGGGGTCGCCTTGGTGTGTGGCCTGGGTGTGCAGCCTGGGGTCGCCTGTGTGTGTGGCCTGTGTGTGCAATCTGAGTGTGCAGCCTGGGTTCCCTGGGTGTGCGGCCTGTGTGTGCGGCCTGGGGTCGCCTGTGTATGCGGCCTAGGTGTGTGGCCTGGGTGTGCGAAATGGGGTCGCTTGTGTGTGCGGCCTTGGTGTGCGGCCTGGGGTCGCCTGGGTCTGCGGCCTGGGGTCTCCTGGGTATGCAGCCTAGGGTCGTCTGGGTGTGCGGCTTGGGTGTGCGGCCTGGGGTCGCCTGGGTGTGCGGCTTGGGTGTGCGACCTGGGTGTGCAGACTTGGTGTGCGGCATGGGTCGTCTGGGTGTGCGGCCTGGTTGTGCGGCCTGGGGTTGTCTTTGTGTGCTGCCTGGGTGTGCGGCCTGGGTGTGCGGCCTGGGGTCGCCTGGGTGTGCGGCCTGGGTGTGCGGCCTGGAGTCGCCTGTGTGTGCGGCGTGGGGTCGCCTGGGTGTGCGGCCTGGTGTCGCCTGTGTGTGCACTCTGGATGTGCGGCCTGGGGTCGCCTGTGTGTGCGGCCTAGGTGTGCGGCCTAGGGTCGCCTGGGTGTGCGGCCTAGGTGTGCGGCCTGGCTGGAGTCACCTGTGTGTGCAGCCTGGGTGTGCAGTCTGGGTGTCCGGCCTGGGGTCGACAGTGTGTGCGGCTTGTGAGTGCGGCCTGGGAGTGCTTCCTGGGGTCGCCAGTGTGTGTGGCCTGGGTGTGCGGCGTGGGGTCGCCTGGGTGTGCGGCCTGGGTGTGCAGTCTGGGTGTCCGGCCTGGGGTCGACAGTGTGTGCGGCTTGTGAGTGCGGCCTGGGAGTGCTTCCTGGGGTCGCCTGTGTGTGTGGCCTGGGTGTGCGGCCTGGGGTCGCCTGAGTGTGCGGCCTAGGGTCGCCTGGGTGTGCGGCCTGGGGACGCCTGAGTGTGCGGCCTGGGGTCGCCTGAATGTGCGGCCTAGGGTCGCCTGGGTGTGCGGCCTGGGGTCGCCTGAGTGTGCGGCCTGGGGTCGCCTGAGTGTGCGGCCTAGGGTCGCCTGGGTGTGCGGCCTGGGGACGCCTGGGTGTGCAGCCTGAGTGTGTGAAATGGGGTCGCCTGGGTGTGCAGACTTGGTGTGCGGCATGGGTCGCCTGGGTGTACGGCCTGGGTGTGCAGCCTGAGTGTGCGTCCTGGGGTCACCTGGCTGTGCAGCCTGGGTGTGCGGCCTAGGGTCACCTGGGTTTGCGGCCAGTGTGTGCGGCCTGGATGTGCGGCTTGGGTGTGCAGCCTAAGTGTGAGTCCTGGGGTCACCTGGGTGTGCAGCCTGGGTGTGCGGCCTAGGGTCACCTGGGTGTGCGGCCAGTGTGTGTGGCCTCTGTGTGCGGCCTGGGGTCGCCTGGGTGTGCGGCCTGGGGTCGCCTATGAGTGCGGCCTGGGTGTGCGAACTGGGGTCGCCTGTGTGTGCGGCCTGTGTGTGCGGCCTGGGTATGCGGCCTGGGGTCGCCTGTGTGTGCGGCATGGGGTCGCCTGGGTGTTCGGCCTGGGGTCGCCTGGGTGTACGGCCTGGGCGTGCGGCCTGGGTGTGCGGTCTGGGGTCGCCTGGTTGTGCGGTCTGGGTATGCGGCCTGGGGTCGCCTGGGTGTGCGGCCTGGGGTCGCCTGAGTGTGCAGCCTGGGTGTACGGCATGGGTCGCCTGGGTGTGCGGCCCGTGTGTGCGGCCTGGGTGTGCGGCCTGAGTGTGCGTTCTGGGGTCACCTGGGTGTGCAGCCTGGGTGTGCGGCCTAGGGTCACCTGGGTGTGCGGCTATTGTGTGCGGCCTGGGTGTGCGGCCTGGGGTCGCCTATGTGTGCGGCCTGGGTATGCGGCCTGGGGTTGCCTGTGTGTGCGGCCTGGGTGTGCGGCCTGCGGTCGCCTGGGTGTGCGGCCTGGGTGTGCGGCCTGGGTGTGCGGCCTGGGTGTGCGGCTTCGGTGTGCGGCCTGGGTGTGCGGCTTGGAGTCTCCTGTGTGTGCGGCCTGGGGTCGCCCGGGTGTGTAGCCTGGGTGTGCAGCCTGGGTGTGCGGCTTGGGGTCGCCTGGGTGCGCAGCCTGGGTGTGCGGCCTGGGGTCGCCTTGGTGCGCGGCCTGGGTGTGCGGCCTGGGTGTGCGGCTTCGGTGTGCGGCCTGTGTGTGCGGCTTGGAGTCTCCTGTGTGTGCAGCCTGGGGTCGCCCGGGTGTGTAGCCTGGGTGTGCAGCCTGGGTGTGCGGCTTAGGGTCGCCTGGGTGCACAGCCTGGGTGTGCGGCCTGGGGTCGCCTGGGTGTGCGGCCTGTGTGTGCGGCCTGGGTGTGCGACCTGAGTGTGCGGCCTGGGGTCGCTTGGGTGTGCAGCCTGGGTGTGCGGCCATTGTGTGCGGCCTTGGTGTGCGGCCTGGGGTCGCCTGGGTGTGCGGCCCGGGTGTGCGGCATGGGTGTGCGGCCTGGGTGTGCGGCCTGGAGTCGCCTATGTGTGCGGCCTGGATGTGCGGCCTGGGGTCGAAGTTGTGTGCAGCCTGGGTGTGCAGCCTGGGTGTGCGGCTTGGGTTTTCCTGGGTGTGCGGCCTGGGGTCGCCTGTGTGTGCAATCTGGATGTGCGGCTTGGGGTCGCGTGTGTGTGTAGTCTGGGTGTGCGGCATGGGGTCGCCTGTGTGTGCGGCCTGGGGTCGCCTGGGTGTGCGGCCTACGGTCGCCTGTGTGTGCGGCCTGGGTGTGCGGCCTGCGGTCGCCTGGGTGTGCGGCCTGGAGTCGCCTGGGTATGCGGTCTGTGTGTGCGGCCTGGGTGTTCGGCCTGGGTGTGTTGCCTGGGTGTGCGGCATGGGTGTGCGGCCTGGGTGTGCGACCTGGAGTCGCTTGTGTGTGGGGCCTGGGTGTGCGGCCTGAGTGTGCGGCTTGGGGTCGCCTGGGTGCGCAGCCTGGGTGTGCGGCCTGGGGTCGCCTTGGTGTGCGGCCTGGGTGTGCGGCCTGGGTGTGCGGCTTCGGTGTGCGGCCTGTGTGTGCGGCTTGGAGTCTCCTGTGTGTGCAGCCTGGGTGTAGAGGCCTGGGTGTGAGGCCTGGGTGTGCGGCCTGGGTGTGCGGCCTGGGTTCGCCTGTGTGTGCGGCTTGGGTGTGCGGCCTGGAAGTGCGGCCTGAGGTCGGCAATGTGTGCGGCCTGGGTGTGCAGTCTGGGTGTGCGGCCTGGGGTCACCCGTGTGTGCGGCCCGGGATCGCCTGTGTGTGCGGCATGGGGTAGCCTGTGTGTGTGGCCTGGGTGTGCGGCCTGTGTGTGTGGCCTGGGTTCGTCTGGGTGTGCGGTCCCGGGTGTGCGGCTTGGGTGTGCGGGCCTGGGAGTGCGGCCCTGGAGTCGCCTGAGTTGTGCGGCCTGAGTGTGCAGTCTAGGTGTGCGGCCTGGGGTCGTCTGTGTGTGCGGCTTGGGTGTGCGGCCTGGGAGTGCGGCCTGGGGTCGCCTATGTGTGCGGCCTGGGTGTGCAGTCTGGGTGTGCGGCCTTGGGTCACCTGTGTGTGCGTCCTGGGGTCGTCTGTGTGTGCGGCCTGGAGTCGCCTGGGTGTGCGGCCTGGAGTCGCCTGGGTGTGCGGCCGAGGATCGCCCTGGGTGTGCGGCATGGGGTCGCCTGTCTGTGTGGCCTGGGTATGCGGCCTGGGGTCGCTTGGGTGTGCGGCCTGGAGTCGCCTATGTGTGCGGCCTGGGGTCGCCTGTGTGTGCGGCCTGAGTGTGCGGCCTGGGTTTGCGGCCTGGGGTCGCCTGGGTGTGCGTTTTGGGGTCGCCTGTGTGTGCGGCCTGGGTGTGCGGACTGGGTGTGCGGACTGGGGTCGCCTGTTTGTGCGGCCTGGGTGTGCGTCCTGGGGTCACCTGGGTGTGCGGCCTGGGTGTGCGGCCTGGAGTCGCCTGTGTGTGCGGCCTGGGGTCGCCTGTGTCTGCAGTCTGGGTGTGCGGCCTGGGGTCGCCTGTGTGTGCAGTCTGGGTGTGCCGCCTGGGGTTGCCTGTGTGTGCGGCCTGGGTGTGCGGACTGGATGTGCAGCCTGGGTTTGCTGCCTGGGTGTGCGGCCTGTGTGTGCGGCCTGGGGTCGTCTGGGTGTGCGGCCTGTGTGCGGCCTGGGGTCGTCTGGGTGTGCGGCCTGGGTGTGCGGCTTGGGTGTGCGGCCTGGAGTCACCTGTGTGTGCGGCCTGGGTGTGCAGTCTGGGTGTGCGGCCTGGAGTTGCCTGTGTGTGCGGCTTGGGTGTACGGCCTGTGGTCCCCTGTGTGTGCGGCCTGGGTGTGCAGTCTAGGTGTGCGGCCTGGGGTCGCCTGTGTGTGCGGCCTGGGTGTGGGGCTTGGGTGTGCGGCCTGGGTGTGCGGCCTGGGGTCGCCTGTGTGTGCGGCTTGGGTGTGTGGGCTGGGTGTGCGGCCTGGGGTCGCCTGGGTGTGCGGCCTGGGTGTGCGGCCAGGGGTCGCCTGTGTGTGCAGCCTGGGGTCGCCTGGGTATGCGGCCTGGGTGTGCCGCCTGGGGTTGCCTGGGGTCGCCTGTGTGTGCGGCTTGGGTGTGTGGCTTCGGTGTGCGGCCTGGGGTCGCCTGTGTGTGCGGCTTGGGTGTGCGGCCTAGTTGTGCGGCCTGGATATGCGGCCTGGGGTCGCCTGTGTGTGCTGACTGGGTGTGCGGCGTGGGTGTGCGGCCTGGGGTCGCCTGGGTATGCGGCCTGGGTGTGCGGCCTGGGGTTGCCTGGGTGTGCCGCCTGGATGATGGATGATAAAAGATAAAAAATAAAAAAAGGATGTGAAGATGGACTGGAGGCAACGCGGGGGTGTGGGAAGCAGCGAAGGTGGTGAGGGAACAACATCGGGTCTCTTCTCTTCGAGGAGAGTGGCAATCAGATGACGGCCATTGTGATAGCTGCGCACGTTAAATTGTAAGATTTTTAGCATTTTACGACTTATGGAAGTTTATTGGCCTTCTGTGTCTGTTGTCGATGGAGGCCGTTGACGCACCGTTTGAGTGTTTCACGTGTATCATGTTTCTAGTCTTGGGTCGGGATCTATCTGGTGAGGGGTCAGGAGAGGGGAGAGGGGAGGGGAGAGGGTCATTGTCGACAATTTGAAGGTCGAGGTTGACCGTTGGTGGGTTGTCTGGTGTGTGGGCAGGATCAGGTGCTGGGGCTCCTCTGGGAGGGTTAGTCGTTGGACGGAGGGAGGGGGAAGGGGGAGGGGGGGATTGATGAGTTGAGGTTCAGGGGAGACTGTCGTGGTGGTGGAAGTTGGGACGGTGGGGGTGGGAGAGGAATTGGTATTTGGAGAGACAGTTCAATTGTTGGTGTTGGGTTGGGGGGTTGTGGATGGAGTTGTGTTAGGGGGTGCGGAGGGGGTATTGGAAGTTGGGAGGGTGACAGGTTGTGTTGTTGGGGGAGAGTTGGAAGTGTTACTGGGGGTCTCCTGGGCAACATTATCGTTAGGGGTCAGGGAGGCAGACGAGACAGGGGTCGGGGAGGGATGGTTGTTGGCGAGGGAGGTGAGGAGTTCAGGTGGAGTTCGTACGTTGGGTAGGTTGTTATGAGCAAGCAGCAAATCGAAGATTCTGATGAATTCCGACTTATCTTCCTTGCTCAGGAACAACACTTTTAGGTAGCACGCATGCATCCTACCTTGTAGGGTGAGGAGGTCTGAAGAATTAGTAGTTGGGATAGGAGAAGCTTGGGTGGCAGGGGAAGGAGCAGCATCAGCAACTGTTGCGTAGAGGTGTGGGTTTGTGGAAGGAGGTGAATTGGATTTTTGTGCCTGACGCACTGCGCGGAGGTGCTCCTTTTTACAAGGGCACAGCCCAATACAACAATGTGATTACCTTTACAGTTAACGCACTTCGCTGCCTGAGCCTTGCAATCACGAAAACCATGACTAGTTTCCGCGCATTGACTACAGGTTTGGTGGGGTTCTTTACATTTCTTAGTCCCATGTCCGAATTTCAGACATTTGAAACATTGTTATACGTCGAGATATTCATCTTTCTTCAGGGATTTTGCTGGCAGAGAGATCATGGGGAACAGGACTCCCCGGGAGAGCAGGCGATCGGCCTCGGTCGGGTTTGAACATTGTATCTTTATTGATCTGGAGTTATTCGGTTTATAGACGTTGATGACTTTAACGTCATTGTTTTCGCCATTGATGGCTTCAACAATCTCCGAAGGGCTGAGGGACAAGATAGATTCATCAACATTGTAGGCATTGTAGGCATTGTAGCTTGAAGGGGGCAGCGGTTCTAAACGATTTGGTAGTTTTTTTTGGCTAGTTCATCAAGGAGAGGCTTTGATTGGACTTCATCTAAATCACTATCTTTGCCCAGGCAAGTCTTAAACTGGTATTTGTTCAAGAGGAATTGAATGACCCTAATGGGACGGATCTTAGTGGTCTTAAAGACGATGGACAGGAGTTCGAACGTGGAAGGGGGCGGGGGGACAATCAGTTTTGAGGGATTTTAGACGTATGTCGGGCAGCATGTTGGTGGCATCAGTGTCCTAGTGCGAGAAAACGTGAGTGAGGGACGCTCGACGGTCCAAGGTAGGGGAGTGGTAAGAGAAAGTGTGAGGGTCTCCACCCCGTCAGGTGAGAACAGGTTCACTCCAGCCTCCACTCCTCAGGAAAATGAGTTTTCCAGAATGGGGTGGGGAAGCTGGGGTAGAGATTGCTCAAGCCAAACGGTCGAGAGATGGATGATGGATGATAAAGTATAAAAGATAAAAAGGGATGTGAAGATGGACTTGAGGCAACGCGGGGGTGTGGGGAGCAGCGAGGGTGGTGAGGGAACAGCCTGCCGGCGTCGTCACCGTAACGGTCTCCCGCGGGAAGGACCAACGCGGGAGGCAACGTTACAATCCACTTCTTTCTTCTGTCTTCTCTCTTCTGTCTTCTTTCTTCCCTCTTCTTTCTTCTCTCTTCTGTCTTCTTTCTTCTCTCTTCTGTCTTCTCTCTTCTTTCTTCTCTCTTCGTGGGATCTGGCGGTTAATCCTCCATCAACCACGTAGCCGAAACAGGAGCAGCAAGAACCTTCTCGAATGGCAAGAAAAGAAGGGAATACGATGATAGAAAGGTCCCTTCCAAGGAAGAGCGGAAAAAGAGTGGGGGAAAGAGCAAGAAATTGTTAGAGGAAGTGAATTTTAGAGGGAGGAAAAGAGCCAAGTCTTAACCCAGCTTGCACAGGAATAATAGGATGAGCAGGTCAAAGATGATGAGTGGAGGGCAAGTTTTTTTTTTTTTTTTTTAATATAGGAGGAAATGGATCGTATCTCTGGCTGATGGACACTGATTTTACCAAGGCCTTCCCCGCACGGACTTAGCAGCAAGATCTATAGTGATTTTTAGTTCTTCATATATTGGCACTGGATGTTGTTCATGTTGGATAATGAACATGTTATCTGGGTGATCTATTGGCAGGAGATTGTTGAAGTAACCAGTCCAGTGAGTATGATGTATCTGAAATCGCTCTACTTGTCTTTCAAACAATTTCCTCCAATAGATGTTTGGAGGAGGGATTCGTGCTCTCTCGTGAAGTTCTGTGTTCCTGATGAACGCGTGCCATTTGATGTTAAAAAGCCAACGTAGAGCTTTGTTCTGAATGATTTAGAGTGCATGGATGTTGGATTGGGCTCCGAGTTCAAGAACTGAAGGGGCATAAGTGATAAATGATCGTATTATTGCTTTATAGAAGTGCAATTTGGTTTTGAATTGCGCCTCTCTAAATCTATACAATTTCACGAACTCTGCTCTCGCGATAGCCGCTCTAGACTGAATATGTCGTCTCATTCTCCGGTATACATCATAATTCAGGCTCAGCACAGTGTTGGTATTTGAGATGGGAATGGGTAAATGACGGTGTATACGGGAGTGTAGGTAGACATTAGTTATGTCGTATCTCTGACGTACATTAAAGTAGGATATTTTGGATTTTGCTGAATTTGTTTTGATCCTCCATTGTAGCTCCCAGAGCGAAACGTGGTCAATTTCCTGTTGGGTTCTATTGATTAAGTGTGTGAGGGTTCTGGCTCTGATTAGCTGTGTAACATCATCTGCATATTGGAGAGTGATGGAGTCCAGGTGTATAGGATTGGGAAGATCATTTGAATAGAGTGTGTGAAGAGTGGGGGCCAGCACGAAGCCTTGGGGTAGACCGGCATTAAGGAGGAAGTAGTTTGAGTAAGTGTTTCTGTATTTCATTTGGGTTTTTCTGTTGCTAAGATAGTTAGAGAGAAGCTTAATACTGGGTCATGGGGGTTGGAACTGGGTGCTTAGTTTATACCTCAATCCATCGTGCCACACGGTGTCAAAGGATTTTTCAACATCTTTTGTGATGAGTGCGGTCATTTTGTGTGTCCGCGTGTTGTTTCTTATGTAGTTCGTAATGATGTTGAGTTCATCTTGTGTGGAGCGATACTGATGAAAGCCAAACTGCTTGTGTGAGAGTATGTTGTTGTTTGTTAGGTGTTGTCTAAGTCTGTTGTTTAAGATTCTTTCAAATGTCTTCCCAATGGACTCAAGTAGGCTGATGGGTCTGTAGTTCATGGGGTCTCTGTTGGATTTGTTGGGTTTAGGTATCATTGTGGTTGTTGCAGCTTTGAAGGCCGCGGGAAAATAGCCAGAGGCTAGTGCCGCGTTGAAGAGGAAGGTGATGGCTCTGATAGTGTTGCCAGGGAGATGTGTAAGTAGCTGGTAACCAATGCCTGAGTTACCTGGAGCTGCTTTGAACGATTTTAGGAGGTGGAATTTGACCTCGCTCGATCTTATTGGAGTTGTGAGAAGGTGGTCGTGTGAAAGCGATTGGAGGTGTATGATCTGTTCTGGGTAGAAGTGACTGGGTCTGTTTTGTATGTGTTGTGCGACAATTTGAGTGTTTTCGTACGCCAGAGGGTGAAAGGGGTGAGGGTGAAAGATATCTTCCCAGTGTTTTTGAAAAATATTGGCAATGTCTTGTGGGTTATGGGGTAGTGTTGTCGTCATTTAGCCCATTAAAATCTGTTTTCGGTATTCCTTTGAGTTTTCGGAGTCTGTTCCAAAACTCTTGAGGAGATTTGATCCGGCGTTGTTCTGTTGTGGTGATAAGAGATTTCCAGTGTCTATCGTGGTCTTTTAGACGGCTGTTGAGTGTGTGGTTTCGTAGGGATGTGAGGTCCCACCGTACTAGGCCCAATCGACGTCTGTTTTGCTCAAAGCGTCGACGGTAGCACGAGAGGAGTCTTGTTTTGGGAGAGGGAAAGAAGGAGTATCTTGAAGTAAATGAAGATTTGGGGATAGAAATGTTAGCTGCCTGTTTGATTGTTCCATGTATATGTTCTATTTCTGTGTCTATTAGTGTTATTGGGTGGTTTTCGCAGTTTGTGGTGTAAGTGCAGTTGGAGAGAGTGTCTCTGAAGTTCTCCCAGTCTGCTCTTTTGTAGTGGTAGTGTGAGGGTGATGGGACGAGGATAGGGTTAGACGAGAGATGAATAAAGATAGGGATGTGGTCGGAACCACACAGTGGTCCCGGAGACAAGAAATTGTGAAGATAATTACTGGCTCTGTTGGAAAAGACAACATCCGGTCTGCCTTTTCCTCCTAGGCCAGTTAAGACAGAGTGGAAGTAAGGTCCTAGGAAGTTAAGACGTTTGTAAGAGTATAAAGCGAATAAGTCATCACCATGAGAATTGTTTCTGTTGTGGTGGAAGGTTCTGTGTTGGGCGTTGAGGTCACCTAGAAGGTAGACTGGGATATGTGTGTGTGATTAAATACTGTGTAGAGATCATGGAGTGGAATGGTAGTGTTCGGTCGAGAGTATGTAGTACAGAAGATAATTAAGACATATATTGTGTTTATCTTAACTGCTAGAAAGTGTTCGTATTGCCATGAAGCGGCCAGGTATTGGTGTTCGATGGTGTTGCGTGTAAGGATGGAGACTCCCTCGTGTCTACTGTCTGGAGACTGTCGTGATGTATACCCGCAATGTCTGATCTTATACCCGTTGGTGATACATGTGCTGTTAAGTATCACAACATCGGGTCTCTTCTCTTCGAGAAGTGTGGCAATCAGATAACGGCTACTGTGATAGCTACGCACGTTAAACTGCAAGATCTTAAGCACTTACGATTTTTGGAAGTTTGTCGGCCTTCTGGGGGAGAGGGTGAACGTCGACTATTTGAATGTCGGGTTTGACCAGAGGAGGGTTGTCAGGTGTGTCGGCAAGGTCAGGTTCTGGGGCTCCTCTGGGAGGGTTAGGCGCAGGAAGGGAGGGGGTGGGTGGAGGGGGGGGATTGGTGTGTGGAGGTTCAGGGGAGACTGTCGTGGTGGTGGAAGTTGGGACGGTGGGGGTGGGAGAGGAATCGGTATTTGGAGAGAGTTGGATTGTTGGTGTTGGGTTGGGGGGTTGTGGATGGAGTTGTGTTAGGGGGTGCGGAGGGGGTATTGGAAGCTGGGAGGGTGACAGGTTGAGTTGTTGGGGGAGAGTTGGGAGTGTTACTGGGGGTCTCCTGGGATACGTTTTTGTTAGGGGTCAAGGTGGCTGACGAAACAGGGGTCGGAGAGGGATGGTTGTTGGCAGAGGAGCTGAGGAGTTCAGGTGGAGTTCGTACGTTGGGTAGGTTGTTGTGAGCAAGCAGCAAATCAAAGATTCTGATGAATTTCGACTTATCTTCCTTGCTCAGGAACAACACTTTTAGGTAGCACGCATGCATCCTACCTTGTAGGGTGAGGAGGTCTGAAGAATTGGTAGTCGGGATAGGAGAAGCTTGGGTGGCAGGGGGAGGAGCAGCAGCAACTGTTGCGTAGAGGTGAGGGTTTGTGGAAGGAGGTGAGTTGGATTTTTGTGCCTGACGCACTGCGCGGAGTTGCTCCTTCTTACGTGGGCACAGTCCAGATACAGCAACGTGATTACCTTTACAGTTAACGCACTTCGCTGCCTGAACCCTGCACTCACGAAAACCATGACCAGTTTCCGCGCATTGACTACAGGTTTGGTGGGGTTCTTTACAGTTCTTAGTGTCATGTCCGTATTGCAGACATTTGTAACATTGTTGAACGTCGAGATATTCATCTTTTTTCAGGTATTTTGCTGGCATAGAGATCATGGGGAACAGGATTCCCCGGGAGAGCAGGCGATCGGCCTCGGTCGGGTTTGAACATTGTATCTTTATTAATCTGGAGTTATTCAGTTTATATACGGTGATGATGTTAACGTCATTATTTTCGCCATTGATGGCTTCAGCAATTTCCGTGGGGCTGAGGGTCAAGATAGATGCATCAACATTATAGGCAATAATGGTACATCTAGTTTGAAGGGGGCAGCGGTCTTGAACAATTTGGTAATTTGTTTTAGCTAATTCATCAAGGAGAGGTTTGAATAGGATTTTATCTAAATCACTATCTTCGCCCAAGCAAAATTTAAACTGGTATTTGTTCGTAGGGAATTGAATAACCCTAGTAGGACGGATCTCAGTGGTCTTAAATACGATGGACAGGAGTTCGAACGTGGAAGGGGGAGGACAGTCAGTTTTGAGAGATTTTAGTCGTATGTCGGGTCGTATGTCGGGCGGCATATTGGTGGCATCGGTGTCCTAGTACGTGAAAACGTGAGTGAGGGACGCTCAGCGGTCCAAGGTAAGGGAGAGGTAAGAGATAGTTGGTGGCATCAGTGTCCTAGTACGTGAAAACGTGAGTGAGGGACGCTCAGCGGTCCAAGGTAAGGGAGAGGTAAGAGATAGTTGGTGGCATCAGTGTCCCAGTACGTGAAAACGTGAGTGAGGGACGCTCAGCGGTACAAGATAAGGGAGAGGTAAGAGATAGTTGGTGGCATCAGTGTCCTAGTACGTGAAAACGTGAGTGAGGGACGCTCAGCGGTCCAACGTAGTGGGGAGGTAAGAGAGAGTGTGAGGGTCTCCACCCCGTCAGGTGAGAACAGGTCCACTCCAGCCTCCGCTCCTCAGGAAAATGAGTTTTCCAGAATGGGGTGGGGAAGCTGGGGTAGAGATTGCTCAAGCCAAACGGTCGAGAGATGGATGATAGATGATAAAACAAATGAAAAAAAAAATTGGAAGAGAAAGATTGAGTGGAGGCAAGGCAGGGGTGTAGGGTGCAGCGGCGAGGGTGGTGAGGGAACAGCTTGGCTGCGTCAGCTCACCGTAACTGTCGCCCGCGGGAAGGAGGCAATGTTACTATCCGCTTCTTTCTCCTCCCTCTTCTTTTTTCGGTCTTCTCTCTTCTTTCTTCTGTCTTCTGTCTTCTCTCTTCTTTCGTCTTCTTTCGCCAGACGGACCTTAACGAGGAGCGTAATATGGAGGAGAGGATGGAGGAGGTGGTCCACTATGATGATAAACCTGCTGAGTTCTGGCAACGTGTCGTCTATGGTGACGAAAACACGTTCACCTCAGATGGTCATCCACAAACACATTATGTTGGGCCTAACACCAGGCTACTCTCTCTCTCTCTCTCTCTCTCTCTCTCTCTCTCTCTCTCTCTCTCTCTCTCTCTCTCTCTCTCTCGCGGCTGCCTATTCCTAACAATAGGTGCCTCAGCTTCATCCATATCCATAGATTGGTGTTGTCTGTAGGTTGGAGAATGCCTCACTACTGCAACGTAACTGAACGTCAAACAAATTGAAGGAAATACGTTATCCCACAACATAGTAACTATCTGCAGCCTTGTTATCCTACAACATAGTAACTATCTGCAGCCTTGTTATCCTACAACATAGGAACTATCTGCAGCCTTGTTATCCCACAACATAGTAACTATCTGCCACCTTGTTAGGTTTCTACTGTATATATGTCACACAGCCGTAACTAGTTTAACATATTGACATGATTCAGCAACACCTACACAAACGTTAATGATCAATAAAACCTCCATCATGATGTGGTATGTTTGACATACACACTTCACTATCACTTATATAGTGACAGTGGACGAGTCTGAACGATTAATTATCGTGCCCTGGCAACCTACCGGACGCACTGGGACGGTGCCAGGTCACGATGATTAAACCTTCACACTCGTCCACCATGACTATAGATGGGTTAATGATGTGTGGCTACTGTATGTTGCCACATGTGCCACACCTGCAACGACCCCGGACGGACCCGTGCTGCTGCTGCTGCTGCTGTCATCGCCGGTGGTGTGGAGACGTGGCACCACAGCGACCGACCGACGCCGTCCTGGAGTACACGTCACATGGTGACGTCAGCCATGTCTGAGGCTGGACTGTGTTAGCACAGCGCCAGGATATACTCGTTGTTTATATATTAATAAAGATGTGAAGCAGGTCTTACTTTGGTTTTCCTGAACATATGACACAATATATTGTAAATATAGTATTATATTACCTGAGCGTAATAGAGTATATGATTTTGCCTAACAATCATATTGTAATGATGGCCAGTCAGCGACCAACCATACATAATTGTCATACATTGCATTACACAGGTGATGTGTATTAACGTGACACGTGAGGTGTTTGGTCACGTGATTAGATCCATGATGTGTGTGTGTGTGTGTGTGTGTGTGGGTAATAAGCACATGACGTCATCCGTTGATCACATTATCGGCACACAAAGATCGGCCTGTATACGTCACCAATGTGAGTCACGTGACCCACTGGTCTCCCATGATAAATGACCAATGTGTATGACCAATGTGTGTTTATATAAACATATGTTAACAAGGGGATATCGGTAGTTGGCGATATATGGCAACTCCCGACATCAGGGCTACCAACATGTGCTACGACCGACACTAATATTTCAGTGAGTTTCGTAGTGTGTTGCCAAATGTTTCACTCATATTGTACACCGATACTTTTGTGATGTAGTGTACATACTGCGTCTTATATACTGACATGATTTTCATTGTTCACAAGATACAAGGAGGAATTAATGACCACTTAGCTGAGCCTCAACAATACTGAGATATACAATACAAAATGTCAAATGTATTAAGAATATGAACGAGGGGAAAGAGAGGGGGGGTGGGGGGGTGAGGATCTGGTGGAAGGTCAAAGTGGTGGTCAGGTTAAGGTTGGGTCACCGCTGCCAGACGTAGCGTAACACAATGTTATTAATGGTCATATCTGCAGTGCATTACACACATGTCTCACTCCCCACAGGTGTTAGTGGTGTCATGTCTCACTCCCCACAGGTGTTAGTGGTGTCATGTCTCACTCCCCACAGGTGTTAGTGGTGTCATGTCTCACTCCCCACAGGTGTTAGTGGTGTCATGTCTCACTCCCCACAGGTGTTAGTGGTGTCATGTCTCACTCCCCACAGGTGTTAGTGGTGTCATGTCTCAATCCCCACAGGTGTTAGTGGTGTCATGTCTCACTCCCCACAGGTGTTAGTGGTGTCATGTCTCACTCCCCACAGGTGTTAGTGGTGTCATGTCTCAATCCCCACAGGTGTTAGTGGTGTCATGTCTCACTCCCCACAGGTGTTAGTGGTGTCATGTCTCACTCCCCACAGGTGTTAGTGGTGTCATGTCTCACTCCCCACAGGTGTTAGTGGTGTCATGTCTCACTCCCCACAGGTGTTAGTGGTGTCATGTCTCACTCCCCACAGGTGTTAGTGGTGTCATGTCTCAATCCCCACAGGTGTTAGTGGTGTCATGTCTCAATCCCCACAGGTGTTAGTGGTGTCATGTCTCACTCCCCACAGGTGTTAGTGGTGTCATGTCTCACTCCCCACAGGTGTTAGTGGTGTCATGTCTCACTCCCCACAGGTGTTAGTGGTGTCATGTCTCAATCCCCACAGGTGTTAGTGGTGTCATGTCTCAATCCCCACAGGTGTTAGTGGTGTCATGTCTCACTCCCCACAGGTGTTAGTGGTGTCATGTCTCACTCCCCACAGGTGTTAGTGGTGTCATGTCTCACTCCCCACAGGTGTTAGTGGTGTCATGTCAAGATATTTCCTACAAGTGGCTTCTGTCTGACGTGTAGTTCATTCATATTTACACAATATCCCCTGCATGACCTGACCTAAGACTCGTATTACTCTTCATCTCTTGTAACTGATCCAGAATGACAAAGTTCCCTCCATCCTCACTGATCCTGGCTACTGAACCCTCTGGCTATATATGCTTCCTCCCTGATTCAAGCCTCACACTTGATATATATGGCACATATAGGTATGTACATGTGCGTGTGTGGACGTGTATGTATATATATGTGTATGTGGGTGGGTTACGCCATTCTTTCGTCTGTTTCCTTGCGTTACCTCGCTAACGCGGAAGACAGCGACAAAGTATAATATATAAAATGAATAGATAAATTGATATATATATATATATATATATATATATATATATATATATATATATATATATATATATATATTTTTTTTTTTTTTTTTTCATACTATTCGCCATTTCCCGCGATAGCGAGGTAGCGTCAAGAACAGAGGACTGGGCCTTTGAGGGAACATCCTCACCCGGCCCCCTTCTCTGTTCCTTCCTTTGGAGAGAAAAAAAAAAAAAAAGAAAAAAAAAAAAACGAGAGGGGAGGATTTCCAGCCCCCCGCTCCCTTCCCTTTTAATCGCCTTCTACGACACGCAGGGAATACGTGGGAAGTATTCTTTCTCCCCCATCCCCATATATATATATCTTATTATTATTTTGCTTAGTCGCTGTCTCCCGCGTTTGCGAGGTAGCGCAAGGAAACAGACGAAAGAAATGGCCCAACCCACCCCCATACACATGTATATACATACACGTCCACACACGCAAATATACATACCCATACATCTCAATGTACACATATATAAACACACACAGACACATACATATATACACATGCACACAATTCACACTGTTGCCTTTATTCATTCCCATCGCCACCTCGCCACACATGGAATAACATCCCCTTCCACATCCATGTGTGTGAGGTAGCGCTAGGAAAAGACAACAAAGGCCCCATTCGTTCACATTCAGTCTCTAGTCAATGGATTGAATCAGGGCATGTGAAGCGTCTGGGGTAAACCATGGAAAGTTCTGTGGGGCCTGGATGATATATATATATATATATATATATATATATATATATATATATATATATATATATATATATATATATATATATATATGAGCAGTACAGATGAATTTTTTACATTGTAGTGTTACAATCAGGAGGCTGTTTACAGTAAAGTATGAAGATGGCATAACGTTATATTGTGTGAAGAATTCAATAAAAAAGCGCATGGATGAAAAAAGTACAGAATGGTATGGTTATGTAGAGCGGACGGCAGATAATAGGTGTGTCGAGAAGATACAGAGCAGGAGAGCAGAGGGTACAAGGAGAGGCAGACTTTGGAAGAGATGAACTGATGAGAGACAATTTTCCTTACAGGGAAGTATATATCAGATGAAGATGTCAGAGCAGTGACTGGGGTTGGATACAGTGGACACATGGTAACTATGGATCTGGTGCGACTGCCGACGTTGATCTCACAAGACGAATCAACTTACTGTAGTGAAAACGTAAGAATCACTTTCCGAAGTGTGGAAGTCCGTGTGTCAATCTGACCGCTGGACACGGGTTATGTAGTTTGTGTGATGTTATGGAAGCTTTATGTATCTGGTCCACCTGATTAAGATGGGAATGGGTGATAAAATGTACTTTACAACACATTGTACTTTACACAATAACTGTATATGCAAATTCATGTGTTTTGTTAAAAGTATCCCAAAACATATTTCATATCCCAAGCTAACTGATGTTCCTGCTTGAGAAATTAACGTTTTAGTGTGTGTGATTTTTATGATGATAATATACAAAGAAAAAATATAATATTAGTAAAGCTTGGTAACACAGGCAAGATAACATGCCAGACACCACTTGCAAATGACACACATTAGTCTGTATAAAACAGTATCATATGGAAGTTCATATGCTTTTGCATTATTTTCATTGGGTCGCTTACATCCAATGCCAGCTTCTGCTTCTGCTATGGGAATGGAAGTGTAAGTGATAATACAACGTACAACGTAAATAGAAAGATATGAGATAAGAAATGTGAAGTACTCAGATAAGAGGAGATGCCAGACACCACTTGCAGAGGACAATCTTTGTGTCACTGGAACCACACCAAGTTAACCTAAATTGATATGACTCGAGAAGACTAAACCAGAGATTACTTAACTGTCTGAATTACACATCTAAGCGATACTCAGGAGTATCTTAGATAAAACCATTTTCTTTTTTCCTGGTAATGTCATCGCCCTCGATGGGAGAAATCTATTACAAAAGACAAACTTTCTTGAAGCAATTGCATCGCTGCCGACACTAAGAACAATGCAGCTGAACTTGTCAACAACTCGACAGAATTCTTTGTTAGTCATGTTTACACTGAGGCGACCGCAGCTCCTACATAGGCCTCTCGATAGACCGTCACTAAGTTACTGGTTCACCGGTTCACTGGTAAAAGTATCTGATGTGTATATCTCTCTCACAGTCATGTTCACTGAAGATGGACACTCTTGTGTGACGATGAGAGGTCCATTGAGGGGCAATACAAGCATCAGGCTGAGAGAGAGAGAGAGAGAGAGAGAGAGAGAGAGAGAGAGAGAGAGAGAGAGAGAGAGAGAGAGAGAGAGAGAGAGAGAGAGAGAGTTCAGGTCGACATCTTGATCTGTAGGCGGCGCAGTAGGCGGTCCGGTAGTATGTTTTGTATAAGTGATAACGAATGTTAAGTAACGTAATATTTCGTGGTGTTGGTAAGACCAGCTGTCAAACTGCTGTCATTACTTACTTAATAATTATGTTATATGACACTTTATTAGCAAGTGTCCGTTGTGGAGGTCCATGCAAGATTCTGTGTAACATATATTAAATACAAACACAGCAACTGTGTCAAACATGAACAAGCAACATTTACGGGAAAATTGTCATGTCTTGTGACCTCTAGACACTCACCCTCCCCCTCTGCTGCCCCTCCCAGACACCCTAACCCCCCTTACCCCGTTTTAACCCAACCTTCCCTGGCCAGTGATATCGCTGCCTTCACACGTCTGTGATTACCTCTGATCGAATAAAAATCATTGTTGCTTTCCCTTATGATATTAGTGCTAATCACCATTTGCACCTGAAAACAGTTAACAGTTCACGTCACTCTACTGTGTTCCACGTCCCATTACTCCTCCCCCATACTGTCTTACCAGTTCAGTTGACATACGCATTACTTTTGACCTATTATATTGCTATCATTGCTAACGACTGTACATCATATTGTGCACTATTTCAAATACACATTTATACTCTGTATAAATGTATATTTATGTGTAAATTGTAAGTCTAAAATGTTTCATCACTTACCCATGTATATATGTCAATGCTAAGATGATATCCTGTATGACTTATGTCATACCTCCTTCGTATTACACAAACGTTGTTACCTATGTTACTATCAGTATACTGTATGTCGTGTTATACCTGCTTTGTGTTAAACAAACGTTGTTACCTATGTTACTATCAGTATACTGCATGACTTATGTTATACCTGCTTTGTGTTACACAAACGTTGTTACCTATGTTACTATCTGTATACTGTATGTCGTGTTATACCTGCTTTGTGTTACACAAACGTTGTTATCTATGTTACTATCAGTATACTGTATGACTCATGTTATACCTACTTTGTATTACACAAACGTTGTTACCTATGTTACTATCTGTATACTGTATGTGGTGTTATACCTGCTTTGTGTTATACCTGCTTTGTGTTACACAAACGTTGTTATCTATGTTACTATCAGTATCGCTCAGTATACTGTAATTAATGTATCCTAGACCCACCTCTGAAGGGAGTATACCCTTGGGGTGCCTGAGCCCGCTCGCTTTCCCCCGTCACTCTTCTATGATGATGTATTTTACCCACTGTGCGCTCTATACTGGCCTCCACCTACACCTAGATATGTATGTACACTTCACCCATACAATCACTGAGATGTTTTTTCTATGGATATCCAGACAAGAATCTTTCTTTTGATAAAAGAAATAACATTTATTGAATTGTAACAAACTTACTCAATCCTCAACATTATCAACGTCACGAGCAGGTTTCTCAACTAATTGGACTATGGAACTATCAAGCAAATTTACGTGGATCCGAACATTAACAATATCTACAATACTTTATGTCGTCGCAAAAACGACACATTTCTTTATAGATACCAGTACACGGCTTCACTTTCATGAAACAATGACAGTAAAACAATGCAAAGTTCAATATT
This sequence comes from Panulirus ornatus, assembly GCF_036320965.1. NCBI lineage: Eukaryota > Metazoa > Arthropoda > Malacostraca > Decapoda > Palinuridae > Panulirus > Panulirus ornatus. Next base: position 2,531,313 of record NC_092266.1, read on the forward strand.
AGTATTAGGTGCAGCGACAAGTATAACATTGCAAACTGTTGGCACCCGTTACCACCACACATAAGTATTAAGGTTTTCTACACAGTCTAATGGCAATAAACAGACAACTTACCCACAGTAAGCTTATTTTAATGAAAAATCACGTTTCCTTCAGGAACTTCGCCTTATGTGCTTGCAGACAGTAACCTGAGTTCTCCTGGCTTAATGTTGAGGCTCTCTATATACTGTACTACACGTCTGTACATACCATTATGCATAGTTAATTTTCATTGTAAATAACATGTGTCCTGCTGTTGCTTTTATAAGTAGATGCAAGTGACATGACATACTGCTGATCAGGCAAATAAAAAGTGAAGTGATTAATCAAAAGGCAATCTATTTTGATAACATATCACTAATAGAGTAAACACGGTAGATCAATACTTTGTTCCAAAACAATTGATATTTCTGTATTGAGAGTTTTTACAAATCAAGTAATCTATGGCACAGTCTACTGAGGCCGTAATGTATATATTTGATCAAAAGGTTGTGAACATAAAGTTGCTTAAGCCGCAGACACCCACCAGAGATGATCATATGTGAGCAAGAGGGTGACAACTATGTTACTATAGACCAGACCTGAGGGTGAGGCAGTGTGCCTACCACACACTAGACCAGGCACTGGGCTGCTGTATTCTACACTCATCATGGATGGTACAAGATAATGAATTTCCCATAAGCCAAGCATAATGTCCTCAAACATCAAGACTGGCAACGTGTCTCTGCAGACCAGACCTGCAGAGAAGCTTGCCGATTGTGTCACTACACAACAGGCTTAGCACTGTGGTACTGTGTCACTAGGCACTGCACCTGGCACAAGGGTCCTGTGGCACCACACATACACTAAATCTGTGGTAGTGTCTCACCACACACCACACCTGTCACGAGGGTCGTGTACCACCATACCATACCTACACTAACACCGGGGTACTGATGTCACCAGACACCTCACCGTAGTGAAGGAAGGTCTTGTAGGTCGGCAGTGAGGGTGAGTAGTGTACGTAGGTGGTGAAGGAAGGTAGTGTTGGCACCTGAGCGCTGTACCACCACACCTACACCGACACTGGGGTACTGTGTTACCAGACACCCACAAGGCACTAGGACGGTGTAACACCACACCTACACTTACACTGGGGTACTGTCTCACGACACACCACATATGACACTAAGCCATTTCATCTCACACTCACCAGTATTGCACTGGCACTGAGGTACTCTGTTCCTCACATACCAGACCTGGCAGGTAGTACTATGTCCCACACACCGCAAGCTTGTACCGGGATGAGGATACTGTGATAAGAGTTCCGTATCTCTGCTTGGGCATGGCGTTCCTTCACACATCACATCTCACACATAGGTATTGTGTCCCTCACACACCAGACGTAGCACTGGGGAACTGTTCCTGCACACCACACCTGGAGCTGGGATCCTGTTTTCCCACATCCTGAAAAATAATGAATATAACTCTCAGCACTGGTAGGCTTCCTGTAGATCTTAAAGGATAACTAATCAAAATACCTAATTATCACCACATTAAGGAAGGGTGATTTGCCTTTGTGTTTCCATTTAGTCTTAAACTTGATGGTGGGATGAATCGTAATTCATTAAAGAAAACATCATGATCTTGGTAAGATGGCCATAAGAACCACACATCGTTAACGTATCTTAACCATATTTTTGGACTGTTACTAACTGAAGTTTGGATCTCAGTATTCCATGAATAAGTTACTGAGAATGGGAGTGAGGGAATTTATCATGGCTAAACCGAATTTCGTTCAATAAGAATCAGCCTCAGCAACTTGGAAAACGTTATTGTCAACAAAGTTTTATTAAATCAATGAAAGTTTTTGAGGGTAGGGGCATCTCAGCTACGTTAAAGGAAAAAGAATCTCGCCATATAATGTAAATAATAGATTAGATTTTGCTAAGAGGGCTAGGATCATTTATTTGCCTGATCATGAACTTCTTAGATTTGATATCAATTTCTCTTTACCAAAGTCTATATTGATGAAACCATTGCTTACTTAACCCTAAAACACTATTGTCAATAATGAGGAATGGTTTTACTTTCCTCGGGTCCAACAGACACAGAGGGAAAAAAGATCTCATTACAATTTACTAAACAAATTACATGGACTTAAGCTTTAATTTACCTTATTGAAATATACGAGTAAAGAGAACAAATATAGGAGTAGTTATTGTGTATAATGCAAAAAATAAAATATGCGAGAAATGAAAAGAGAGAAGTAGAGAGAATTTGTACGTGTGTGTGTGTGTGTGTGTGTTTGTGTGTGTGTGTGTGTGTGTGTGTGTGTGAGTGTGTGTGTGTGTGTGTGTGTGTGTCTGTGTGTGTCTGTGTGTGTGTGTGTGTGTGTGTGTGTGTGTGTGTGTGTGTGTGTGTATTTTCAGGTCTGCCATTACATGTTAATCAGATCAACAATTCCACGTACTTCAGGTGGAGTGAGCGAGGATCTTAAGCCGCGGCAACAATGTATTAAAGTGTGTAATAAGGCTAATAGTTTGTTTGGGTTCATTAATGGGACTGTTAGCAATGAGACTCCTAGAGTATTATTACAACATTATCTTGAATTGGTGAGACTCACATTTGAATCATGCGGTTTAGTTTTGGGCTCCATACTATGCAGCTAATAATGATTATTAGAGAGAGAGAGAGAGAGAGAGAGAGAGAGAGAGAGAGAGAGAGAGAGAGAGAGAGAGAGAGAGAGAGAGAGAGAGAGAGAGAGAGAGAGAGAGAGAGAGCACAAATGCGAATAACATAAATGATTCCTGGAATTAGAAACCTCACTTATGAAGAAAGGTAAAAAAGGCTGAATTTGCAGTCATTTAAGAGGAGAAGGTCTAGAGGGGATGTGAATGAAGTTTTTGAATAGGTGAAGACCATACATAGAGGTAACATGAATAAAGTTCTTAGAATGACGCCACTGGGTAGGACCAAAAATAATGGATTTAGATAGATTCAGGTCGGATGTGGGTAGATATTGGTTCGGGAATAGGGTAGTAGATTTATGGAACAAGCTGTCAAGTACAGTAGTTGAAGTTAGTTCTTTAGTTAGCTTTAAACGAAGGTTGGATGTGTTTATGGGTACAGGCAGTTGGTTTGTGGACAGACTCAGGACCTGCCTAGCTCGGGCCAATACGCCTCTTGCAGTGTCCTTACTTCTCATGTTCTTATGGTATGTAGTTTTGTAATATACTCTATAATACAGTTGGACTATGTATCCCTGATAATACCTTTGTATGTATCTAGACAGTTTTCTCGTATAGGCGTTAATATTAAAAATCAATCCCAGAGATAGAACAAACATACTTATAAACCGGTACAAACATACTTATAAACCGGTACAAACATACTTATAAACCGGTACAAACATACTTATAAACCGGTACAAACATACTTATAAACCGGTACAAACATACTTATAAACCGGTACAAACATACTTATAAACCGGTACAAACATACTTATAAACCGGTACAAACATACTTATAAACCGGTACAAACATACTTATAAACCGGTACAAACATTAAAAAATGACGATTTTTTTCATCCAAACTTTCTAATATATATATATATATATATATATATATATATATATATATATATATATATATATATATATATATATATATATATATATATTATTATTTTTTTTTATTATACTTTCTCGCTGTCTCCCGCGTTTGCGAGGTAGCGCAAGGAAACAGACGAAAGAAATGGCCCAACCCACCCCCCATACACATGTATATACATACGTCCACACACGCAAATATACATACCTACACAGCTTTCCATGGTTTACCCCAGACGCTTCACATGCCCTGCTTCAATCCACCGACAGCACGTCAACCCCGGTATACCACATCGCTCCAATTCACTCTATTCCTTGCCCTCCTTTCACCCTCCTGCATGTTCAGGCCCCGATCACACAAAATCTTTTTCACTCCATCTTTCCACCTCCAATTTGGTCTCCCTCTTCTCCTTGTTCCCTCCACCTCCGACACATATATCCTCTTGGTCAATCTTTCCTCACTCATCCTCTCCATGTGCCCAAACCACTTCAAAACACCCTCTTCTGCTCTCTCAACCACGCTCTTTTTATTTCCACACATCTCTCTTACCCTTACGTTACTCACTCGATCAAACCACCTCACACCACACATTGTCCTCAAACATCTCATTTCCAGCACATCCATCCTCCTGCGCACAACTCTATCCATAGCCCACGCCTCGCAACCATACAACATTGTTGGAACCACTATTCCTTCAAACATACCCATTTTTGCTTTCCGAGATAATGTTCTCGACTTCCACACATTCTTCAAGGCCCCCAGGATTTTCGCCCCCTCCCCCACCCTATGATCCACTTCCGCTTCCATGGTTCCATCCGCTGCCAGATCCACTCCCAGATATCTAAAACACTTCACTTCCTCCAGTTTTTCTCCATTCAAACTCACCTCCCAATTGACTTGACCCTCAACCCTACTGTACCTAATAACCTTGCTCTTATTCACATTTACTCTTAACTTTCTTCTTCCACACACTTTTCCAAACTCAGTCACCAGCTTCTGCAGTTTCTCATATGAATCAGCCACCAGCGTTGTATCATCAGCGAACAACAACTGACTCACCTCCCAAGCTCTCTCATCCCCAACAGACTTCATACTTGCCCCTCTTTCCAAAACTCTTGCATTTACCTCCCTAACAATCCCATCCATAAACAAATTAAACAACCATATATATATATATATATATATATATATATATATATATATATATATATATATATATATATTATCCCTGGGGATAGGGGAGAAAGAATACTTCCCACGTATTCCCTGCGTGTCGTAGAAGGCGACTAAAAGGGAAGGGAGCGGGGGGCTAGAAATCCTCCCCTCTCGTTTTTTTTTTTTTTTTTTTTTTCCAAAAAAAGGAACAGAGAAGGGGGCCAGGTGAGGGTATTCCCTCAAAGGCCCAGTCCTCTGTTCTTAACGCTACCTCGCTATCGCGGGAAATGGCGAATAGTATGGAAAAAAAAAAAAATATATATATATATATATTATCCCTGGGGATAGGGGATTAAGAATACTTCCCACGTATTCCCTGCATGTCGTAGAAGGCGACTAAAAGGGGAGGGAGCGGGGGGCTGGAAATCCTCCCCTCTCGTTTTTTTTTTTTTTTCCCAAAAGAAGGAACAGAGGGGGCCAGGTGAGGATATTCCAAAAAAGGCCCAGTCCTCAGTTCTTAACGCTACCTCGCTAACGCGGCAAATGGCGAATAGTTTAAAAGAAAGAAAAAGAATATATATATATATATATATATATATATATATATATATATATATATATATATATATATATATATATATATATATATATATATTTATTATTTATATTTTATTATACTTTGTCGCTGTCTCCCGCGTTTGCGAGGTAGCGCAAGGAAACAGACGAAAGAAATGGCCCAACCCACCCCCCTACACATGTATATACATACGTCCACACACGCAAATATACATACCTACACAGCTTTCCATGGTTTACCCCAGACGCTTCACATGCCTTGATTCAATCCACTGACAGCACGTCAACCCCGGTATACCACATCGCTCCAATTCACTCTATTCCTTGCCCTCCTTTCACCCTCCTGCATGTTCAGGCCCCGATCACACAAAATCTTTTTCACTCCATCTTTCCACCTCCAATTTGGTCTCCCTCTTCTCCTTGTTCCCTCCACCTCCGACACATATATCCTCTTGGTCAATCTTTCCTCACTCATCCTCTCTATGTGCCCAAACCACTTCTAAACACCCTCTTCTGCTCTCTCAACCACGCTCTTTTTATTTCCACACATCTCTCTTACCCTTACGTTACTCACTCGATCAAACCACCTCACACCACACATTGTCCTCAAACATCTCATTTCCAGCACATCCATCCTCCTGCGCACAACTCTATCCATAGCCCACGCCTCGCAACCATACAACATTGTTGGAACCACTATTCCTTCAAACATACCCATTTTTGCTTTCCGAGATAATGTTCTCGACTTCCACACATTCTTCAAGGCCCCCAGGATTTTCGCCCCCTCCCCCACCCTATGATCCACTTCCGCTTCCATGGTTCCATCCGCTGCCAGATCCACTCCCAGATATCTAAAACACTTCACTTCCTCCAGTTTTTCTCCATTCAAACTCACCTCCCAATTGACTTGACCCTCAACCCTACTGTACCTAATAACCTTGCTCTTATTCACATTTACTCTTAACTTTCTTCTTCCACACACTTTTCCAAACTCAGTCACCAGCTTCTGCAGTTTCTCACATGAATCAGCCACCAGCGCTGTATCATCAGCGAACAACAACTGACTCACTTCCCAAGCTCTCTCATCCCCAACAGACTTCATACTTGCCCCTCTTTCCAAAACTCTTGCATTTACCTCCCTAACAACCCCATCCATAAACAAATTAAACAACCATGGAGACATCACACACCCCTGCCGCAAACCTACATTCACTGAGAACCAATCACTTTCCTCTCTTCCTACACGTACACATGCCTTACATCCTCGATAAAAACTTTTCACTGCTTCTAACAACTTTCCTCCCACACCATATATTCTTAATACCTTCCACAGAGCATCTCTATCAACTCTATCATATGCCTTCTCCAGATCCATAAATGCTACATACAAATCCATTTGCTTTTCTAAGTATTTCTCACATACATTCTTCAAAGCAAACACCTGATCCACACATCCTCTACCACTTCTGAAACCACACTGCTCTTCCCCAATCTGATGCTCTGTACATGCCTTCCCCCTCTCAATCAATACCCTCCCATATAATTTACCAGGAATACTCAACAAACTTATACCTCTGTAATTTGAGCACTCACTCTTATCCGCTTTGCCTTTGTACAATGGCACTATGCACGCATTCCGCCAATCCTCAGGCACCTCACCATGAGTCATACATACATTAAATAACCTTACCAACCAGTCAACAATACAGTCACCTCCTTTTTTAATAAATTCCACTGCAATACCATCCAAACCTGCTGCCTTGCCGGCTTTCATCTTCCGCAAAGCTTTCACTACCTCTTCTCTGTTTACCAAATCATTTTCCCTAACCCTCTCACTTTGCACACCACCTCGACCAAAACACCCTATATCTGCCACTCTATCATCAAACACATTCAACAAACCTTCAAAATACTCACTCCCTCTCCTTCTCACATCACCACTACTTGTTTTCACCTCCTCATTTGCGCCCTTCACTGAAGTTCCCATTTGCTCCCTTGTCTTACGCACTTTATTTACCTCCTTCCAGAACATCTTTTTATTCTCCCTAAAATTTAATGATACTCTCTCACCCCAACTCTCATTTGCCCTTTTTTTCACCTCTTGCACCTTTCTCTTGACCTCCTGTCTCTTTCTTTTATACATCTCCCACTCAATTGCATTTTTTCCCTGCAAAAATCGTCCAAATGCCTCTCTCTTCTCTGTCACTAATACTCTTACTTCTTCATCCCACCACTCACTACCCTTTCTAATCAACCCACCTCCCACTCTTCTCATGCCACAAGCATCTTTTGCGCAATCCATCACTGATTCCCTAAATACATCCCATTCCTCCCCCACTCCCCTTACTTCCATTGTTCTCACCTTTTTCCATTCTGTACTCAGTCTCTCCTGGTACTTCCTCACACAGGTCTCTTTCTCAAGCTCACTTACTCTCACCACCCTCTTCACCCCAACATTCACTCTTCTTTTCTGAAAACCCATACAAATCTTCACCTTAGCCTCCACAAGATAATGATCAGACATCCCTCCAGTTGCACCTCTCTGCACATTAACATCCAAAAGTCTCTCTTTCGCACGCCTGTCAATTAACACGTAATCCAATGACGCTCTCTGGCCATCTCTCCTACTTACATAAGTATACTTATGTATATCTCGCTTTTTAAACCAGGTATTCCCAATCATCAGTCCTTTTTCAGCACATAAATCTACAAGCTCTTCACCATTTTCATTTACAACACTGAACACCCCATGTATACCAATTATTCCCTCAACTGCCACATTACTCACCTTTGCATTCAAATCACCCATCACTATGACCCGGTCTCGTGCATCAAAACCACTAACACACTCATTCAGCTGCTCCCAAAACACTTGCCTCTCTTGATCTTTCTTCTCATGCCCAGGTGCATATGCACCAATAATCACCCACCTCTCTCCATCAACTTTCAGTTTTACCCATATTAATCGAGAATTTACTTTCTTACACTCTATCACATACTCCCACAACTCCTGTTTCAGGAGTATTGCTACTCCTTCCCTTGCTCTTGTCCTCTCACTAACCCCTGACTTTACTCCCCAGACATTCCCAAACCACTCTTCCCCTTTACCCTTGAGCTTCGTTTCACTCAGAGCCAAAACATCCAGGTTCCTTTCCTCAAACATACTACCTATCTCTCCTTTTTTCACATCTTGGTTACATCCACACACATTTAGGCACCCCACTCTGAGCCTTCGAGGAGGATGAGCACTCCCCGCGTGACTCCTTCTTCTGTTTCCCATCTTAGAAAGTTAATACAAGGAGGGGAGGATTTCTGGCCCCCCGCTCCCGTCCCCTCTAGTCGCTTTCTACGACACGCGAGGAATACGTGGGAAGTATTCTTTCACCCCTATCCCCAGGGATAATATACATATATATATACATATACACATACACACACATACACATACATACGCACATATACACACACACACACATACATATATATACATATGAGAAATGTAAGAAACAATTTAGAAAACTGAAACTTCTAGCTTGAAATGAATGAAAAAAATGAATGTCACATAATGGTTCAACCTCTGGCTATGGAAAAAAGGAAATGTATAATTTATTTACACAAACGTCAATAGCAGTTCTCATCAATTTAACCACTGTATCAATAAGCTTCAATGTCTAAGCTACATTTTTCTCCAATTTCACTATTTTCCTTCACATTTTCAATTGTGTCTGAAGGTTCTACTTCAAGAGTGATTGTTTTTCCAGTAAGGGTCTTCACATCTTGGTTACATCCACACACATTTAGGCACCCCACTCTGAGCCTTCGAGGAGGATGCTTTACTTGTGGTGCTGACTTCCCTCTTTAAATTTGATCGCCGTTTCCCGCGTCTGTGGGTGATGAACTGCTAGACTCCTACTTTCGCACCCTTAATGAGCGACCACCTGCTTCTCCTCGCTGGGTGAGTCTTGCTGCTTGGCCGGAGGAGGAGGGTTGGCCTGAAACTGTGGTCTTCGTTTGACGTTCTGTGGTCCTACAGGATGTGGTCCGGGTCGAGGTGGAGTACCGGATCGTCTGGCTGGGCCGGAGAATGGGGTCTGTGGTCCGCGGAAGGGCTTGGGAAGACTGCTGAAGAACGGCTTATCCTGCAGACCACCACCACCAGGGAAGCCCTCATGGTGCGTCTCGAGGGTAAACAACGCACCAGGTATATATATATATATATATATCTTGAAGCATTTCCTATCCATTTTTTAGAGGTGTTGTTTATTTCAGATGAATTAACTTGCAGCTGTTTTTTGATCCCCTTATTTTTGTTCCGCATTTCTTTAATAGTTTTGTTGTTGGTGACAACTTTTAATTGCTTAAATGTTTCATTTAAGTCTGTCCTTGGAATAGATGGGGCTGTTGATCTGAACAAGAGGGTTGAGATTGCACGCTCTGCTGACTTATCTGAGGAGGGATTGGCAGTGTCTACAAATCATGATGCCTCCTGGTCAAGCACCTGTATGCTCAAGTATAATTCTTCTCCATCATTTGCTGCAACTTCTTAATGCACTTCATTTTGAATTAAGCAAGCAAGGGTTCAGGCCAGCATTCATCAAAATGATGGTGATGCCCCGAGCCTGGCTGGTGGGCCATATATATATATATATATTCTTAATACCTTCCACAGAGCATCTCTATCAACTCTATCATATGCCTTCTCCAGATCCATAAATGCTACATACAAATCCATTTGCTTTTCTAAGTATTTCTCACATACATTCTTCAAAGCAAACACCTGATCCACACATCCTCTACCACTTCTGAAACCACACTGCTCTTCCCCAATCTGATGCTCTGTACATGCCTTCACCCTCTCAATCAATACCCTCCCATATAATTTACCAGGAATACTCAACAAACTTATACCTCTGTAATTTATGGTGTGGGAGGAAAGTTGTTAGAAGCAGTGAAAAGTTTTTATCGAGGATGTAAGGCATGTGTACGTGTAGGAAGAGAGGAAAGTGATTGGTTCTCAGTGAATGTAGGTTTGCGGCAGGGGTGTGTGATGTCTCCATGGTTGTTTAATTTGTTTATGGATGGGGTTGTTAGGGAGGTAAATGCAAGAGTTTTGGAAAGAGGGGCAAGTATGAAGTCTGTTGGGGATGAGAGAGCTTGGGAAGTGAGTCAGTTGTTGTTCGCTGATGATACAGCGCTGGTGGCTGATTCATGTGAGAAACTGCAGAAGCTGGTGACTGAGTTTGGTAAAGTGTGTGGAAGAAGAAAGTTAAGAGTAAATGTGAATAAGAGCAAGGTTATTAGGTACAGCAGGGTTGAGGGTCAAGTCAATTGGGAGGTGAGTTTGAATGGAGAAAAACTGGAGGAAGTGAAGTGTTTTAGATATCTGGGAGTGGATCTGGCAGCGGATGGAACCATGGAAGCGGAAGTGGATCATAGGGTGGGGGAGGGGGCGAAAATTCTGGGGGCCTTGAAGAATGTGTGGAAGTCGAGAACATTATCTCGGAAAGCAAAAATGGGTATGTTTGAAGGAATAGTGGTTCCAACAATGTTGTATGGTTGCGAGGCGTGGGCTGTGGATAGAGTTGTGCGCAGGAGGATGGATGTGCTGGAAATGAGATGTTTGAGGACAATGTGTGGTGTGAGGTGGTTTGATCGAGTGAGTAACGTAAGGGTAAGAGAGATGTGTGAAAATAAAAAGAGCGTGGTTGAGAGAGCAGAAGAGGGTGTTTTGAAGTGGTTTGGGCACATGGAGAGAATGAGTGAGGAAAGATTGACCAATAGGATATATGTGTCGGAGGTGGAGGGAACGAGGAGAAGAGGGAGACCAAATTGGAGGTGGAAAGATGGAGTGAAAAAGATTTTGTGTGATCGGGGCCTGAACATGCAGGAGGGTGAAAGGAGGGCAAGGAATAGAGTGAATTGGAGCGATGTGGTATACCGGGGTTGACGTGCTGTCAGTGGATTGAATCAAGGCATGTGAAGCGTCTGGGGTAAACCATGGAAAGCTGTGTAGGTATGTATATTTGCGTGTGTGGACGTATGTATATACATGTGTATGGGGGGGGGGGGGGTTGGGCCATTTCTTTCGTCTGTTTCCTTGCGCTACCTCGCAAACGCGGGAGACAGCGACAAAGCAAAATAAATAAAGAATAAATAAATAAATAAATATATATATATATATATATATATATATATATATATATATATATATATATATATATATATATATATATATATATATATATAATATCATTTTACAGAAATACTAGTATATTACCAGAGATGAAACAGTATCATTTGTTTATGAGTGTGGGGTCTCACCTGTTTGCCGCCTAACCTCCCAGGCGGGTCCTCTGTGATCTTGGGAAAGATGTGTGTGACGTCATGGGTCGCTCCACTACACGCAGGTCGTGGCCGGTTCTCAACACATGAGATCTGGGATGCGTTCAACTACCTTGCGTTTTACTATACTGCTTTTTCGGGAGAAACATTTAGGACCTTCTGAACATAAGCATCGTTTCTGCCCTGTGTGAACTCTCCGATGGCTTCCTTAATCACCTCTTCAAGAAAATTGTTTTTGACATTCTGAACACCGGTATGGCTTCTTGCCTTGTGAACTCTCAGGTGTCTGACTAAAGCACTTTTACCAGGGAGAGTTTCTTGACATTCTGAACACTATTATGGTTCCTCGCTTGTGTAAAATCCCGATGTGTCACTTAAGTAGTTAAACCAGAAAAGGTATTTTGATATTCTTTTTACTTGTTTGGCTTCTCGGCTGTGTGAACTCTCAGACGTTTTACTAAATTACCTGTGTTATAGAATTGTTTTTGATATTCTGAACATTGGCATGGCTTTTAGCCTGTGTGAAGTCTCAGGTGTGTCACTAAATTGCTTTTCTGAGAAAAAGTTTTTTGACATTCTGAACATTGGTATGGCTTCTCGCCTGTGTGAAGTCTCAGGTGTGTCACTAAATTACTTTTCTGAGAAAAACTTTTTTGACATTCTGAACATTGGTATGGCTTCTCGCCTGTGTGAACTCTCACGTGTGTCACTAAATTACTTTTCTGAGAAAAACTTTTTTGACATTCTGAACATTGGTATGGCTTCTCGCCTGTGTGAAGTCTCAGGTGTGTCACTAAATTGCTTTTCTGAGAAAAAGTTTTTTGACATTCTGAACATTGGTATGGCTTCTCACCTGTGTGAACTCTCAGCTGTTGAACTAAATCACTTTTCTGAGAAAGACTTTTTTGACATTCTGAACATTGGTATGGCTTCTCGCCTGTATGAACTCTCTGGTGTCTCACTAATTCACATTTGTGAGAAAAACTTTTTCGACATTCTGAACATTGGTATGGCTTCTCACCTGTGTGAAATCTCAGGTGTCTTACTAAATCAATTTTCTGAGAAGAGGTTTCTTGGCATTCTGAACATTGGTATGGCTTCTCACCTGTGTGAACTCTCAGGTGTGTCACTAAATTACTTTTCTGAGAAAAAGTTTTTTGACATTCTGCACATTGGTATGGCTTCTCGCCTGTATGAACTCTCTGGTGTCTCACTAATTCACATTTGTGAGAAAAACTTTTTCGACATTCTGAACATTGGTATGGCTTCTCACCTGTGTGAACTCTCAGGTGTGTCACTAAATTACTTTTCTGAGAAAAAGTTTTTTGACATTCTGAACATTGGTATGGCTTCTCGCCTGTGTGAACTCTCAGGTGTTGAACTAAATCACTTTTCTGAGAAAAACTTTTTTGACATTCTGAACATTGGTATGGCTTCTCGCAGGTGTGAACTCTCGGGTGTGTCACTAACCCACTTTTTAAAGTAAAACTTTTTTGACATTCTGAACATCGGTATGGCATCTCGCCGGTGTGAACTCTCGGGTTCTCACTAATTCACTTTTCTGAGAAAAAGTTTTTTGACATTCTGAACATTGCTATGGCTTCTCGCCCGTGTGAACTCTCAGGTGTGTCACTAAACTACTTTTCTGAGAAAAACTTTTCTGACATTCTGAACATTGGTATGGCTTCTCGCCCGTGTGAACTCTCAGGTGTGTCACTAACCTACTTTTAAAAGAAAAACTTTTTTGACATTCTGAACATTGGTATGGGTTCTCACCAGTATGGATTCTCAAGTGTTTCTTTAAATCACATTTTTTAGAAAAATTACTTTTGACGCTCTGAACACTGATATTGCTTTTGTCCAATGTGAACTTTCATCTGCAACACTAAGTTGTTCTTACGGGAGAAGATACTCTGGTATTCTTTACACTGATATGTCTTTTCAAAAGTATGTGATTTCATGTGCCTATGAAGATAGACATGTTTCGTATAGCTTTTCTGACACTCAGGACATTTGAAGGGTTTTTCTTGTGTTTATGACCTTCTGTCTCCTGTTGTCAAAACTGTTTGAGGAGGTTTCGCTGCACGGAGAATATGGCCCTGGTTGTCCCTCCATGCTGCAGTCTTCTGTATCACCATAACACGTTTATAACACAGTGTAGCTCACCCTGTCAGTCCACAACTGCCGTCCGTGACACAATGAGATGCTTTGCGAGTGAACACCAGAGAGAGACTGACCTTGGCTAGAGTGTGGGATATAAAGCCAACTCACTCTCCACCCTACGTTGCCTCCAGTCCATTTCTCTCGTGCTTTTTTCTATCTTTTTTACCATCCATCATCCAACATCTCTCGACCGTTAGGCTTGAACAATTTCTACCCCAGCTTCCCCACACCATTCAGGAAAATTACTTCCTGAGGAGCGGAGGCTTGGTGTGGACCTGTTCTCACCTAACGGGGTTGAGACCCTCACATTCTTACCACTCCCGCCGAGCCTCCTGGGTTACCCTGTGATAGTGCAGGGTCCTCCCTGGAGTGGGGTTGTGGTCCCTCACCTACGTTTCCTCGGCATTAGGACATTGATGCCATCATGCCTCCTGACATTCGTTTAAAATCTATCAAAACAGAAAGTCCCCTCTTTACACGTTCGAATTACTAACGATTGTATTTAAGACCACTGAGGTCCGTCCCAGTAGGGTTATTCAATCCCCTACTAATAAATATCTATATAAAATATGTTTAAGCAAGGATAGCGATCCAGATGAGATCCTATCCAAGCTTACGACCATCCCCTTCAAGCTAGATGTATCGATAGTGCTAATAATATTGATGCATCTATCTTGTCCCTTAACCCCATAGAGATAAATGAACACTTCAAGATCACTTAAAATACAATGCTCTAACTCGACCGAGAGAGATCGCCTACTCTCCCGGGGAATCTTGTTTCCCATGATCTCACTGCCTGCCAAATACCACAAACCCGACCAGTACCTCGATATACAAGGTTTTAAATGTCTACAATACGGACACGAGACTAAGAGCTGCAAAGCTCAGCACCAGACATGCAGTCAATGTGCGGAAATTGATCACGGTTTTCGTGAGTGTAAGGCTCAGGCAGCAACCTGTGTTAATTGTAAAGGGACCTTTCTATCATCGTATTCCCTTCTTTTCTTGCCATTCGGGAAGGTTCTTGCTGCTCCTGTTTCGGCCAGGTGGTTGATGGAGGATTAACCGCCAGATCTCACGAAGAGAGAAGAAACAAGAGAGAAGACAGAAGAGGGAAGAAAGAAGACAGAAGAGAGAAGACAGAAGAAAGAAGTGGATTGTAACGTTGCCTCCCGCGTTGGTCCTTCCCGTGGGAGACCGTTACGGTGACGACGCCGGCAGGCTGTTCCCTCACCACCCTCGCTGCTCCCCACACCCACGCGTTGCCTCCAGTCCATCTTCATATCCCTTTTTTTTTTTTTATTTTCATCATCCATCATCCATCTCTCGACCGTTTGGTTTGAGCAATCTCTACCCCAGCTTCCCCACCCCATTCTGGAAAACTCATTTTCCTGAGGAGTGGAGGCTGGAGTGGACCTGTTCTCACCTAACGGGGTGGAGACCCTCACACTATCTCTTACCTCTCCCCTACCTTGGACCGTCGAGCGTCCCTCACTCACGTTTTCTCGCACTAGGACACTGATGCCACCAACATGCCGCCCGACATACGTCTAAAATATCTCAAAACTGATTGTCCCCCCGCCCTTCCACGTTCGAACTCCTGTCCATCGTCTTTTAGACCACTGAGATCCGTCCTACTAGGGTTATTCAATTCCCTTCGAACAATTACCAGTTTAAGATTTGCTTGGGCAAAGATAGTGATTTAGATGGAATCCTATCTAAGCCTCTCCTTGATGAACTAGCTAAAAAAACTACCAGATCGTTCAGGACCGCTGCCCCCTTCAAGCTAGATGTACTATTATTGCCTACAATGTTGATGCATCTATCTTGTCCCTCAGCCCTTCGGAGATTGTTGAAGCCATCAATGGCGAAAACAATGACGTTAATGTCATCAACGTCTATAAACCGAATAACTCCAGATTAATAAAGATACAATGTTCAAACCCGACCGAGGCCGATCGCCTGCTCTCCCGGGGAGTCCTGTTCCCCATGATCTCTGTGCCCGCAAAATGCCTGAGGGAAGATGAATATATCGACGTACAACAATGTTTCAAATGTCTTAGATACGAATATGAGACTAAGAACTGTAAAGAACCCCACCAAACCTGTAGTCAATACGCTGAAACTGGTCATGGTTTTCGTGAGTGCAGGGTTCAGGCAGCGAAGTGCGTTAACTGTAAATGGTAATCACGTTGCTGTATCTGGACTGTGCCCACGTAAGAAGGAGCAACTCCGCGCAGTTCGTCAGACACAAAAATCCAACTCACTTCCTTCCACAAACCCTCACCTCTACGCAACAGTTGCTGCTGCTGCTCCTCCCCCTGCCGCCCAAGCTTCTCCTATCCCAGCTACTAATTCTTCAGACCTCCTCACCCTACAAGGTAGGATGCATGCGTGCCACCTAAAAGTGTTGTTCCTGAGCAAGGAAGATAAGTCGGAATTCATCAGAATCTTTGATTTGCTGCTTGCTCATAACAACCTACCCAACGTACGAACTCCACCTGAACTCCTCACCTCCCTCGCCAACAACCATCCCTCCCCGACCCCTGTCTCGTCTGCCTCCCTGACCCCTAACGATAATGTTGCCCAGGAGACCCCCAGTAACACTTCCAACTCTCCCCCAACAACACAACCTGTCACCCTCCCAACTTCCAATACCCCCTCCGCACCCCCTAACACAACTCCATCCACCACCCCCCCAACCCAACACCAACAATCCTACTGTCTCTCCAAATACCAATTCCTCTCCCACCCCCACCGTCCCAACTTCCACCACCACGACAGTCTCCCCTGAACCTCAACTCATCCATACCCCCCTCCCCCTTCCCCCTCCCTCCGTCCAACGACTAACCCTCCCAGAGGAGCCCCAGCACCTGATCCTGCCCACACACCAGACAACCCACCAACGGTCAACCTCGACCTTCAAATTGTCGACAATGACCCTCTCCCCTCCCCTCTCCCCTCTCCTGACCCCTCACCAGATAGATCCCGACCCAAGACTAGAAACATGATACACGTGAAACTCTCAAACGGTGCGTCAACGGCCTTCATCGACAACAGACACAGAAGGCCAATAAACTTCCATAAGTCGTAAAATGCTAAAAATCTTACAATTTAACGTGCACAGCTATCACAATGGCCGTCATCTGATTGCCACTCTCCTCGAAGAGAAAAAACCCGATGTTGTCCCTCATCCACCCTCGCTGCTCCCCACACCCCCCGCCCGGGTTTTTGCTCCAGTCCATCTTCACACCCCTTTTTTTATTTTTTATCTTTTATTTCCATCATCCAGGCGGCACACAAAGGCAACCCAGGCCGCACCACCCAGGCCGCATACCAGGCGACCCCCAGGCCGCACACCCACGCCGCACACCCAGTCTGCACAACACAGGCGACCCCAGGCCGCATTCCAGGCGCCACAACTAGGCCGCACACCAACCGCACACACAGGCGACCCCAGGCCGCACACCAAGCCACACACCCAAGCCGCAACACAGGCGACCCCAGGCCGCCCACCCAAGCACACACAAAGCGCACACACAGGCGACCCGCAAACCCAGGCGGGCACAACCAGGCCGCCATACCCAGGCGACCCCAGGCTGCACACCAGGCGACCCCTGGCCGCACACCAGGCGACCCCCCCCCCCAGGCGCACACCCAGCCCACACACCCAAGCCGCACACAAGGACGACCCAGGCCGCACACCCAGGCCGCACACCAAGCCCCACACCCAGCCCGCACACACAGGCGACCCAGGCGCACACCTAGACTGCACACCCCAGGCCGCACACACAGGGGACCACAGGCCGCCACACATTGCCGAACTCAGGCCGCACTTCCAGGCCGCACACCCAAGCCGCACACACAGGCGAACCCAGGCCGCACACCCAGGCCGCATACCCAGGCCTCACACCCAGGCCGCACACACAGGCGACTCCAGGCCGCACACCCAAGCCGCACACCCAAGCCGCACACCCGGGCCACACAACCAGACGACCCCAGGCCGCACACCCAGGCGACCCCAGGCCGCACAACCAAACTGCACACACAGGCGACCCCAGGCCGCACACCCAGACTGCACACACAAGCGACCACAGGCCGCACACCCAGGCGACTCCAGGCCGCACACCCAGGCCCCACACACAAGCGACTCCAGGTCGCACACCCAGGCCGCACACCCATGCCGCACACCCAGGCAACACACCCAGGCCGCACACCCAGGCCGCACACACAGACCGCACACCCAGGCGACTCCAGGCCGCACACCCAGGCGACCGCAGGCCGCACACCCAGGCCGCACACAGAGGCGACCGTAGGCCGCACACCCATGCTGCACACCCAGGCGACCCCAGGTCGCACACACAGGCGACCCCATGCCGCACACCCAGACTACACACACACGCGACCCCAAGCCGCACATCCAGATTGCACACACAGACGACCCCAGGCCGCACACCCAGGAAAACCCAAGCCGCACACCCAGGCTGCACACCCAGGCTGCACACAACTGCGACCCCAGGCCGCACATCCAGGCCGCACACATAGGCGACTCCAGGCCGCACACCCAGGCCGCACACCCATGCCGCACACCCAGGCCGCACACCCAGGCGACCCCAGGCCGCACACCAAGGCCGCACACAATGGCCGTACACCCAGGTGACCCGAGGCCGCACACCCAGGCTGCACACCCAAGCGATCCCAGGCCGCACACTCAGGCCGCACACCCAGGCCGTACACACAGGCCGCACACCCAGGCGACCCCAGGCCGCACACCCAGGCTGCGCACCCAGGCGACCCTAAGCCGCACACCCAGGCTGCACACCCAGGCTACACACCCGGGCGACCCCAGGCTGCACACACAGGAGACTCCAAGCCGCACACCGAAGCCGCACACCCAGGCCGCACACCCAGGCCGCACACCAAGGCGACCCCAGGTCGCACACCCAGGCTGCGCACCCAGGCGACCCCAAGCCGCACACCCAGGCTGCACACCCAGGCTACACACCCGGGCGACCCCAGGCCGCACACACAGGAGACTCCAAGCCGCACACCCAGGCCGCACACCGAAGCCGCACACCAAGGCCGCACACCCAGGCCGCACACCAAGGCGACCCAAGGCCGCACACCCAGGCCGCACACACAGGCAACCCCAGGCCGCATACCCAGGCCGCACACATAGGCGACCCCAGGCCGCACACCCAGGCCGCACACAATGGCCGCACACCCAGGTGACCCTAGGCCGCACACCCAGGCTGCACACCCAGGTGACCCCAGAACGCACACTCAGGCCGCACACCCAGGCCGCACACACAGGCCGCACATCCAGGCGACCCATGCCGTACACCCAGGCTGCACACCCGGGCGACCCCAGGCCGCACACCCAGGCGACCCCAGGCCGCATACCCAGACCGCACAACGAGGCGACCCCAGGCCGCACACCCAGGCCGCACACACAAGCGACCCCAGGCCGCACGCCCAGGCCGTACACCCAGGCGACCCCAGGCCGAACACCCAGGCGACCCCATGCCGCACACACAGGCGACCCCAGGCCGCATGCCCAGGCCGCACACACAGGCCACACACACAGGCGACCCCAGTTCGCACACCCAGGCCGCACTCATAGGCGACCCCAGGCCGCACACCCAGGCGACCCCAGGCCGCACACAGAGGCCACACACACTGGCCGCACACCCAGGTGACCCTAGGCCGCACACCCAGGCTGCACACCCAGGTGACCCCAGGACTCACACTTAGGCTGCACACCCAAGCCGCACATCCAGGCCGCACACACTGGCCGCAAACCCAGGTGACCCTAGGCCGCACACCCAGGCTGCACACCCAGGTGACCCCAGGACGCACACTCAGGCTGCACACCCAGTCCGCACAATCAGGCGACCCATGCCGCACACCAAGTCTGCACACCCAGGCGACCCCATTTCACACACTCAGGCTGCACACCCAGGCGTCCCCAGGCCGCACACCCAGGCGACCCTAGGCCGCACACCCAGGCGACCCCAGGCCGCACACCCAGGCCACACACACAGGCGACCCCAGGAAGCACTCCCAGGCCGCACTCACAAGCCGCACACACTGTCGACCCCAGGCCGGACACCCAGCCTGCACACCCAGGCTGCACACACAGGCGACTCCAGCCAGGCCGTACACCCAGGCTGCACACACAGGCGACTCCAGCCAGGCCGCACACCCAGACTGCACACACAGGCGACCCCAGGCCGCACATCCAGAGTGCACACACAGGCGACACCAGGCCTCACACCCAGGTGACCCCACGCCGCACACACAGGCGACTCCAGGCCGCACACCCAGGCCGCACACCCAGGCCGCACACCCAGGCAGCACACAAAGACAACCCCAGGCCGCACACCCAGGCCGCACACCCAGACGACCCATGCCGCACACCCAGGCTGCACACTCAGATTGCACACACAGGCCACACACACAGGCGACCCCAGGCTGCACACCCAGGCCACACACCAAGGCGACCCCAGGCCGCATACCCAGACCGCACATCCAGGCCACACACACAGGCGACCCCAGGCTGCACACCCAGGCCGTACACCTAGGCGACCCCAGGCCGCACACCCAGGCGACTCCACGCCTCACACCCAGGCCGCACACACTAGCCGCACGCCCAGTTGACCCTAGGCCGCACACCCAAGCTGCACACCCAGGCGACCCCAGGCCGCACACTCAGGACGCACACGCAGGCCGCACACACAGGCCGCACACACAGGCGACCCCAGGCCGCACACCCAGGCTGCACACCCAGGCTGCACACTCGGGTGACCCCAAGCCGCACACCCAGGCCGCATACACAGGCGACCCTAGACCGCACATCCAGGCGAACCCAGGCCGCACACCCAGGCTGCACACCCAGGCAGCACCCAGAGGCCGCACACCCAGGCGATCCCAGGCCACACACCCAGGCCGCACACACAGGCCGCACACCCAGGCGACCCCAGGCCGCACACCCAGGCCGCACACCCAGGCCGCACACCCAGGCAGCACACAAAGACAACCCCAGGCCGCACACCCAGGCCGCACACCCAGACGACCCATGCCGCACACCAAGTCTGCACACCCAGGTCGCACACCCAGGCCGCACACCCAGGCGACCCCAGGCCGCACACCCAGGCGACCCCAGGCCGCACACCCAGGCCGCACACCCAGACGACCCTAGGCTGCATACCCAGGAGACCCCAGGCCGCACACCCAGGCGACCCCAGGCCGCACACCAAGGCCGCACACACAAGCGACCCCATTTCGCACACCCAGGCCACACACCTAGGCCGCATACACAGGCGACCCCAGGCCGCACACACAGGCCGCACACCCAGGGGAACCCAGGCTGCACACTCAGATTGCACACACAGGCCACACACACAGGCGACCCCAGGCTGCACACCCAGGCCACACACCAAGGCGACCCCAGGCCGCATACCCAGGCCGCACACCCAGGCCACACACACAGGCGACCCCAGGCTGCACACCCAGGCCGTACACCTAGGCGACCCCAGGCCGCACACCCAGGCGACTCCACGCCTCACACCCAGGCCGCACACACTAGCCGCACGCCCAGTTGACCCTAGGCCGCACACCCAAGCTGCACACCCAGGCGACCCCATGCCGCACACTCAGGACGCACACGCAGGCCGCACACACAGGCCGCACACCCAGGCGACCCCAGGCCGCACACCCAGGCTGCACACCCAGGCTGCACACTCGGGTGACCCCAAGCCGCACACCCAGGCCGCATACACAGGCGACCCCAGACCGCACATCCAGGCGAACCCAGGCCGCACACCCAGGCTGCACACCCAGGCAGCACCCAGAGGCCGCACACCCAGGCGATCCCAGGCCACACACCCAGGCCGCACACACAGGCCGCACACCCAGGCGACCCCAGGCCGCACACCCAGGCCGCACACCCAGGCCGCACAAGTGCAGATACATGCTATAAGCAAACTCGTTTGAGGTATTTTAGGCCAAGATGCAGAGAAACTTTACAGATCATATTTTGAGGTGCCAAACCTGTAACACACACAAGGGAAGTCCTACTACCCCGCAGACTGTGTTGAAATGTCCTTTACCTTCACACCCATGGGAAAGAGTTCATATGGACATATTAGGAGGTTTTCCTGGGTCCATGGCAGGCTACAGATACATTTTAGTAATTACTGATGCCTTCACGAGATATTGTGAATTAGTTCCAGTTCAAAATAAAGACGCAGCCACTGTCGCTAAGGCGTTCAAAAAACATATCTTAGACAGATATAATGCGCCGAAGATTTTATTCACAGATAATGGAGGGGAATTTAATAACTCATTATTAGAAGAACTCTGTAAATTGTATAACATAAGTAAATGTTATATAATGGCACAACCCCCAGCCTCGAATCTCCTGGCAGAAAGGTTGAACTGTAAAATCCTCCAGTGTCTTCGCACCAACATTAATATTGATCATGATGAATGGGATGAATACCTGTCTGATATCCAATGTTCATTAAACTCTGGATATCATAAGTCAATTGGAGACACCCTTCCACGCCTTACACGGTTTTGATAAAGTGTTGCCGTATGACATAATAGCGTCCCCTCCTTCATGTCCAGCGGTCCAGAAATCAGTTGTTGCGGAAAAATATCGCACGACTCAATTACGGTCTACCCTACTCAAGTTTTACACCAGTGCGTCCATCAGAAACTCTAGTGTTGCTCCTCCTCCAACTTTGTTACAACAGTGGACCTGGAAACTGAATAGCACCTGTGTGATTCTGTATGACATAATACAAGACATTGAATCTCCAGTAAATACTAATACCAGGATGAACACGAAAAAGCAAAGGAGAAGCGAAGAGGTCTGCTTAATTTTGTAGGGTCCCTCCAATCATATTTGTTTGGTACTGCTACTCAGGAAGAACTTCATTCAGTTAGGAATCAGATGAGATACAATTTCAACAATTTCTTAACAACAGGTACATTAAGGCTGAGGCTAAGATCTTAAAGCAACATTCAAAGTATTCGAATAACATCATGTTAACAATTAATGACACAACAGGTAGACCTACTGTCAAAGTTTGTTAATCCCATATATGCTATAGTGACTATTTCCACATATGTTGATAGTTTATATGCCCAGATCACTTATTCTGCAGATTATTTCACTGACTTATTGGAAGATGTTAATAATCGAGTGAGCCAAGTTGTCACGCCATTCTCGGACCTCACACGTATCATTAAACAAGCGATGACGAAATTCGGTTGCACCCCAGCTCTCCCTCTACATCACGTGGCCAGTTATTACTCCTTACTAACGGTTGACGTGATCCTCGAAG
>NC_092266.1:2554631-2577321 GCF_036320965.1 Panulirus ornatus
CTGTAAAATGATAAACTAAGCAAACTTCTTAAAGGCGAGGTCTAAATGAATGCTGATGCGTGTATGAGGGTGGTGGTGATGTGAGGGTGGTGGTGATGTGAGGGTGGTGGTGATGTGAGGGTAGTGGTGATGTGAGGGTGGTGGTGATGTGAGGGTGGTGGTGATGTGAGGGTGGTGGTGATGTGAGGGTGGTGGTGATGTGAGGGTGGTGGTGTGGGGACAGACTGAACAGTGGTAGAAGGTGGTTGGGTGACATTGTTTGGGGTTTGAGAAGTACTGTCTGTTGTGGTAACGGGATGATCATGTTCACAATACTGTACAACTTTCAAGTGGTCCTCATGTTCTTCACGAATGTCACCTGTATTTAGATGTCGAACCCTAAACTTATGTCCCTTTAAATGAGCTAAGACTCTATAGGGACCAGAACATTTTGGGTCAAGTTTAGGAATCTCACTTCTATAGTTAAATTCCTGCACCATTACCAAGAGTCCGGGAGCCACGTACCTTTGATGGTTTCGCGGATTTATTAGCCTGGTTCGTGAAGGTTGTAGTGGCTTCACCTAGATTTTCCTTGATCCTTTGATGAATCAATTGAGTCGTGCGATATTTTTCCGCTACAATTGATTTCTGGACCGCTGGACATGAAGGAGGGGACGCTATTATGTCATACGGCAACACTTTATCAAAACCGTGTAAGGCGCGGAAGGGTGTGTCTCCAATTGACTTATGATATCCAGAGTTTAATGAACATTGGACATCAGACAGGTACTCATCCCATTCATCATGATCAAAATCAATGTTGGTGGGAAGACACTGGAGGATCTTACGGTTCAACCTTTCTGCCAGGCCATTCGAGGCTGGGTGATGTGCCATTATATTACATTTACTTATGTTATACAATTTACCGAGCTCTTCTAATAATAAGTTATTAAATTCCCCACCATTATCTGTAACTAAAATCTTCGGCGCATTATGTCTGTCTAAGATATGTTTTTTGAACGTCATAGCGACCGTGGCTACGTCTTTATTTTGAACTGGAACTAATTTACAATATCTGAAGGCACCAGTAATTACTAAAATGTATCTATAGCCTACCATGGACCTAGGAAAACCTCCTAATATGTCCATATGAACTCTTTCCCATGGGTATGAAGGTAAAGGATATTTCAACACAGTCTGCGGGGTAGTAGGACTTCCCTTGTGTGTGTTACAGGTTTGGCACCTCAAAATCTGATCTGTAATGTTTTTCTGCATCTTGGCCTAAAACACCTCAAACGAGTCTGCTTATAGCATGTATCTGCACCTGTGAGGCCTGGGGTCGCCTGGGTGTGCAGCCTGGGTGTGCGGCCTGGAGACGCCTGTGTGCGCGGCCTGGGTGTGAGGCCTGGTGTCGCCTGGGTGTGCGGCCTGGGGTCGCCTGTGTGTGTAGTCTGGGTGTGCGGCCTGGGGTCGCCTGTGTATGCGGCCTGGGATCGCCTGGGTGTGCAGCCTGGGTGTGCGGCCTGGGGTCGCCTGTGTGTGCGGCTTGAGTGTGCGGCCTGGGGTCGCCTGGGTGTGCAGCCTGGGTGTGCGGCCTGTGTGCGCGGCCTGATTGTGCGGCCTGGGGTCGCCTGGATGTGCGACCTGTGTATGCGGCCTGGGGTCGCCTGTGTATGTGGCCTGGGTGTGCGGCCTCGGTGTGCGGCCTGGGGTCGCCTGGGTGTGCGGCCTGGGGTCGCCTGTGTGTGCTGCCTGGGTGTGCGGCCTGGGGTCGCCTGTGTATGCAGTCTGGGTGTGCGGCCTGGGGTCGCCTGTGTGTGCGGCCTGGGGTCGCCTGGCTGTACGGCCTGGGGTCGCCTGTGTTTGCAGTCTGGGTGTGCGGCATGGGGTCGCCTTTGTGTGCAGTCTGGGTGTGCGGCCTGGGGTCGCCTGTGTGTGCTGCCTGGGTGTGCGGCCTGGGGTCGCCTGGGTGTGCGGCCTGGGGTCGCCTGTGTATGCAGTCTGGGTGTGCGTCCTGGGGTCGCCTGTGTGTGCGGCCTGGGTGTGCGGCCTGGATGTGCGGCCTGTGTGTGCGGCCTGGGGTCGTCTGGATGTGCGGCCTGCGTGTGCGGCCTGGGGTCGCCTGTGTGTGCGGCCTGGATGTGCGGCCTGTGTGTGCGGCCTGGGGTCGTCTGGGTGTGCGGCCTGGGTGTGCGGCCTGGAGTCGCCTGTGCGTGCAACCTGGGTGTGCGGCTTGGGTGTGCGGCTTGGGTGTGCGGCCTGGGTGTGCGGCCTGTGTGTGCGGCCTGGGGTCGTCTGGGTGTGCGGCCTGGGTGTGCGGCTTGGGTGTGCGGCCTGGGTGTGCGGCCTGGGTGTGCGGCCTGGAGTCGCCTGTGCGTGCAGCCTGGGGTGTGCAGTTTGGGTGTGCGGCCTGGGGTCGCCTGTGTGTGCGGCTTGGGTGTGCGGCCTGGGTGTGCGGCCTAGATGTGCGGCCTGGGGTCGCCTGGGTGTGCGGCCTGGGTGTGCAGTCTGGGTGTGCGGCCTGGGTGTGCGGCCTGGGTGTGCAGTCTGGGTGCGCGACCTGGGTGTGCGGCCTGGAGTCGCCTGTGTGTGCGGCCTGGGGTGTGCAGTCTGGGTGTGCGGCCTGGGGTGTGCAGTCTGGGTGTGCGGCCTGGGGTCGCCTGTGTGTGCGGCTTGGGTGTGCGGCCTGGGTGTGCGGCCTAGATGTGCGGCCTGGGGTCGCCTGGGTGTGCGACCTGGGGTCATCTGCGTGTGCGGCCTGGGGTCGCCTAGGTGTGCGGCCTGGGTGTGAAGCATGGGGTCGCCTGTGTGTGCGGCTTGGGTGTGCGGCCTGGGGTCGCCTGTGTGTGCGGCCTGGGTGTGAAGCATGGGGTCGCCTGTGTGTGCGGCCTGGGTGTGCGGCCTGGGGTCGCCTGTGTGTGCGGCTCGGGTGTGCCGCCTGGGTGTGCAGCCTGGGGTCGCCTGTGTGTGCGGCCTGTGTGTGCGGCCTGGGTATGCGGCCTGTGGTCACCTGTGTGTGCGGCCTGGGGTCGTCAAGGTGTGCGGCCTGGATGTGCGGCCTGGGTGTGCGGCCTGGGGTGGCCTGTGTGTGCGGCCTGGGTGTGCGGCCTGGGTGTGCAGCCCGGGTGTGCCGCCTGGGTGTGCAGCCTGGGTGTGCGGCCTGGGTGTGCGGCCTGGGGTGGCCTGTGTGTGCGGCCTGGGTGTGCGGCCTGGGGTCACCTGGGTGTGCGGCCTGGGAGTGTGGCCTAGGGTCGCCTGGGTGTGCGACCTGGGTGTGCGGCCTGGAGTCACCTGTGTGTGCGGCCTGGATGTGCGGCCTGGGTGTGCGGCCTGTGTGTGCGGCCTGGATGTGGGGCCTGGGGTCGCCTGGGTGTGCGGCCTGGGTGTGGGGCCTGTGTGTGCGGCCTGGATGTGCGGCCTGGGGTCGCCTGGGTGTGCGGCCTGGGGTCGCCTGTGTGTGCAGTCTGGGTGTGCAGCCTGAGCTTGCCTGTGTGTGCGGCCTGTGTGTGTAGCCCGGGTGTGCCGCCTGGGTGTGCAGCCTGGGTGTGCGGCCTGGGTGTGCGGCCTGGGGTCGCCTGTGTGTGCGGCCTGGGTGTGCGGCCTGTGTGTGCAGCCCGGGTGTGCCGCCTGGGTGTGCAGCCTGGGTGTGCGGCCTGGGGTCGTCTGGGTGTGCGGCATAGGTGTGCGGCCTGTGTGTGCGGCATAGGTGTGCGGCCGAGGTATGCGGCCCGGGTGTGCGGCTTGGGTGTGCGGCCTGAGGTCGCCTGGGTGTGCGGCCTGGGTGTGCAATCTGGGTGAGCGACCGGGGTCGCCTTTGTGTGCGGCTTGGGTGTTCGGCCTGGGTATGCGGCCTGGGGTCGCCTATGTGTGCGGCTTGGGTGTGCGGCCTGGGTGTGCGGCCCGGGTATCCGGCCTGGGGTCGCCTGGGTGTGCGGCCTGGGTGTGCGGCCTGGGGTCGCCTGGATGTGCAGTGTGGGTGTGTGGCCTGGGGTCGCTTGTGTATGCGGTTTGGGTGTGCGGCCTGGGGTCGCCTGGGTGTGCGGCCTGGGTGTGTGGCCTAGGTTCGCCTGGGTGTGCGGCCTGGGTGTGCGGCGTGGGTGTGCGGCCTGGGGTCGCCTGGATGTGCAGTGTGGGTGTGCGACCTGGTTTCGCCTGTGTATGCGGTTTGGGTGTGCGGCCTGGGGTCGCCTGGGTGTGCGGCCTGGGGTCGCCTGGGTGTGCGGCCTGGGGACGCCTGGGTGTGCGGCCTGGGTGTGTGGCCTGGGTTCGCCTGGGTGTGCGGCCTGGGTGTGCGGCCTGGGGTCACCTCTGTGTGATGCCTGGGTGTGCGGCCTGTGTGTGCGGCCTGGGGTCGCCTGGGTGTGCGGCCTGGGTGTGCGGCCTGGGTGTGCGGCCTGGGTGTGCAGCCAGGTGTCGCCTGGGTGTGCGGCCTGGGGTCGCCTGGGTATGCGGCCTGGGTGTGCGGCCTGGGTGTGCCGCCTGGGGTCGCCTGGGTGTGTGGCCTGGGATCGCCTGTGTGTGCCGCCTGGGGTCGCCTGGGTGTGTGGCCTGGGATTGCCTGTGTGTGCGGACTGGGGTCGCCTGGGTGTGTGGCCTGGGATCGCTTGTGTGTGCGGCCTGGGTGTGCGGCCTGGGGTCGCCTGTGTATGCGGCCTGGGATCGCCTGGGTGTGCAGCCTGGGTGTGCGGCCTGGGGTCGCCTGTGTGTGCGGCTTGAGTGTGCGGCCTGGGGTCGCCTGGGTGTGCAGCCTGGGTGTGCGGCCTGTGTGCGCGGCCTGATTGTGCGGCCTGGGGTCGCCTGGATGTGCGACCTGTGTATGCGGCCTGGGGTCGCCTGTGTATGTGGCCTGGGTGTGCGGCCTCGGTGTGCGGCCTGGGGTCGCCTGGGTGTGCGGCCTGGGGTCGCCTGTGTGTGCTGCCTGGGTGTGCGGCCTGGGGTCGCCTGTGTATGCAGTCTGGGTGTGCGGCCTGGGGTCGCCTGTGTGTGCGGCCTGGGATCGCCTGGCTGTACGGCCTGGGGTCGCCTGTGTTTGCAGTCTGGGTGTGCGGCATGGGGTCGCCTTTGTGTGCAGTCTGGGTGTGCGGCCTGGGGTCGCCTGTGTGTGCTGCCTGGGTGTGCGGCCTGGGGTCGCCTGGGTGTGCGGCCTGGGGTCGCCTGTGTATGCAGTCTGGGTGTGCGTCCTGGGGTCGCCTGTGTGTGCGGCCTGGGTGTGCGGCCTGGATGTGCGGCCTGTGTGTGCGGCCTGGGGTCGTCTGGATGTGCGGCCTGCGTGTGCGGCCTGGGGTCGCCTGTGTGTGCGGCCTGGATGTGCGGCCTGTGTGTGCGGCCTGGGGTCGTCTGGGTGTGCGGCCTGGGTGTGCGGCCTGGAGTCGCCTGTGCGTGCAACCTGGGTGTGCGGCTTGGGTGTGCGGCTTGGGTGTGCGGCCTGGGTGTGCGGCCTGTGTGTGCGGCCTGGGGTCGTCTGGGTGTGCGGCCTGGGTGTGCGGCTTGGGTGTGCGGCCTGGGTGTGCGGCCTGGGTGTGCGGCCTGGAGTCGCCTGTGCGTGCAGCCTGGGGTGTGCAGTTTGGGTGTGCGGCCTGGGGTCGCCTGTGTGTGCGGCTTGGGTGTGCGGCCTGGGTGTGCGGCCTAGATGTGCGGCCTGGGGTCGCCTGGGTGTGCGGCCTGGGTGTGCAGTCTGGGTGTGCGGCCTGGGTGTGCGGCCTGGGTGTGCAGTCTGGGTGCGCGACCTGGGTGTGCGGCCTGGAGTCGCCTGTGTGTGCGGCCTGGGGTGTGCAGTCTGGGTGTGCGGCCTGGGGTGTGCAGTCTGGGTGTGCGGCCTGGGGTCGCCTGTGTGTGCGGCTTGGGTGTGCGGCCTGGGTGTGCGGCCTAGATGTGCGGCCT
Source organism: Panulirus ornatus (assembly GCF_036320965.1). NCBI lineage: Eukaryota > Metazoa > Arthropoda > Malacostraca > Decapoda > Palinuridae > Panulirus > Panulirus ornatus. The sequence continues at coordinate 2,560,491 of NC_092266.1, forward strand.
GGGGTCGCCTGGGTGTGCGGCCTGGGTGTACGACCTGGGGTCATCTGCGTGTGCGGCCTGGGGTCGCCTAGGTGTGCGGCCTGGGTGTGAAGCATGGGGTCGCCTGTGTGTGCGGCTTGGGTGTGCGGCCTGGGGTCGCCTGTGTGTGCGGCCTGGGTGTGCGGCCTGGGGTCGCCTGTGTGTGCGGCTCGGGTGTGCCGCCTGGGTGTGCAGCCTGGGGTCGCCTGTGTGTGCGGCCTGTGTGTGCGGCCTGGGTATGCGGCCTGTGGTCACCTGTGTGTGCGGCCTGGGGTCGTCAAGGTGTGCGGCCTGGATGTGCGGCCTGGGTGTGCGGCCTGGGGTGGCCTGTGTGTGCGGCCTGGGTGTGCGGCCTGGGTGTGCAGCCCGGGTGTGCCGCCTGGGTGTGCAGCCTGGGTGTGCGGCCTGGGTGTGCGGCCTGGGGTGGCCTGTGTGTGCGGCCTGGGTGTGCGGCCTGGGGTCACCTGGGTGTGCGGCCTGGGAGTGTGGCCTAGGGTCGCCTGGGTGTGCGACCTGGGTGTGCGGCCTGGAGTCGCCTGTGTGTGCGGCCTGGATGTGCGGCCTGGGTGTGCGGCCTGTGTGTGCGGCCTGGATGTGGGGCCTGGGGTCGCCTGGGTGTGCGGCCTGGGTGTGGGGCCTGTGTGTGCGGCCTGGATGTGCGGCCTGGGGTCGCCTGGGTGTGCGGCCTGGGGTCGCCTGTGTATGCAGTCTGGGTGTGCAGCCTGAGCTTGCCTGTGTGTGCGGCCTGTGTGTGTAGCCCGGGTGTGCCGCCTGGGTGTGCAGCCCGGGTGTGCGGCCTGGGTGTGCGGCCTGGGGTCACCTGTGTGTGCGGCCTGGGTGTGCGGCCTGTGTGTGCAGCCCGGGTGTGCCGCCTGGGTGTGCAGCCTGGGTGTGCGGCCTGGGGTCGTCTGGGTGTGCGGCATAGGTGTGCGGCCTGTGTGTGCGGCATAGGTGTGCGGCCGAGGTATGCGGCCCGGGTGTGCGGCTTGGGTGTGCGGCCTGAGGTCGCCTGGGTGTGCGGCCTGGGTGTGCAATCTGGGTGAGCGACCAGGGGTCGCCTTTGTGTGCGGCTTGGGTGTTCGGCCTGGGTATGCGGCCTGGGGTCGCCTATGTGTGCGGCTTGGGTGTGCGGCCTGGATGTGCGGCCCGGGTATCCGGCCTGGGGTCGCCTGGGTGTGCGGCCTGGGTGTGCGGCCTGGGGTCGCCTGGATGTGCAGTGTGGGTGTGTGGCCTGGGGTCGCTTGTGTATGCGGTTTGGGTGTGCGGCCTGGGGTCGCCTGGGTGTGCGGCCTGGGTGTGTGGCCTAGGTTCGCCTGGGTGTGCGGCCTGGGTGTGCGGCGTGGGTGTGCGGCCTGGGGTCGCCTGGATGTGCAGTGTGGGTGTGCGACCTGGTTTCGCCTGTGTATGCGGTTTGGGTGTGCGGCCTGGGGTCGCCTGGGTGTGCGGCCTGGGGTCGCCTGGGTGTGCGGCCTGGGGACGCCTGGGTGTGCGGCCTGGGTGTGTGGCCTGGGTTCGCCTGGGTGTGCGGCCTGGGTGTGCGGCCTGGGGTCACCTCTGTGTGATGCCTGGGTGTGCGGCCTGTGTGTGCGGCCTGGGGTCGCCTGGGTGTGCGGCCTGGGTGTGCGGCCTGGGTGTGCGGCCTGGGTGTGCAGCCAGGTGTCGCCTGGGTGTGCGGCCTGGGGTCGCCTGGGTATGCGGCCTGGGTGTGCGGCCTGGGTGTGCCGCCTGGGGTCGCCTGGGTGTGTGGCCTGGGATCGCCTGTGTGTGCCGCCTGGGGTCGCCTGGGTGTGTGGCCTGGGATTGCCTGTGTGTGCGGACTGGGGTCGCCTGGGTGTGTGGCCTGGGATCGCTTGTGTGTGCGGCCTGGGTGTGCGGCCTGGGGTCGCCTGTGTATGCGGCCTGGGATCGCCTGGGTGTGCAGCCTGGGTGTGCGGCCTGGGGTCGCCTGTGTGTGCGGCTTGAGTGTGCGGCCTGGGGTCGCCTGGGTGTGCAGCCTGGGTGTGCGGCCTGTGTGCGCGGCCTGATTGTGCGGCCTGGGGTCGCCTGGATGTGCGACCTGTGTATGCGGCCTGGGGTCGCCTGTGTATGTGGCCTGGGTGTGCGGCCTCGGTGTGCGGCCTGGGGTCGCCTGGGTGTGCGGCCTGGGGTCGCCTGTGTGTGCTGCCTGGGTGTGCGGCCTGGGGTCGCCTGTGTATGCAGTCTGGGTGTGCGGCCTGGGGTCGCCTGTGTGTGCGGCCTGGGATCGCCTGGCTGTACGGCCTGGGGTCGCCTGTGTTTGCAGTCTGGGTGTGCGGCATGGGGTCGCCTTTGTGTGCAGTCTGGGTGTGCGGCCTGGGGTCGCCTGTGTGTGCTGCCTGGGTGTGCGGCCTGGGGTCGCCTGGGTGTGCGGCCTGGGGTCGCCTGTGTATGCAGTCTGGGTGTGCGTCCTGGGGTCGCCTGTGTGTGCGGCCTGGGTGTGCGGCCTGGATGTGCGGCCTGTGTGTGCGGCCTGGGGTCGTCTGGATGTGCGGCCTGCGTGTGCGGCCTGGGGTCGCCTGTGTGTGCGGCCTGGATGTGCGGCCTGTGTGTGCGGCCTGGGGTCGTCTGGGTGTGCGGCCTGGGTGTGCGGCCTGGAGTCGCCTGTGCGTGCAACCTGGGTGTGCGGCTTGGGTGTGCGGCTTGGGTGTGCGGCCTGGGTGTGCGGCCTGTGTGTGCGGCCTGGGGTCGTCTGGGTGTGCGGCCTGGGTGTGCGGCTTGGGTGTGCGGCCTGGGTGTGCGGCCTGGGTGTGCGGCCTGGAGTCGCCTGTGCGTGCAGCCTGGGGTGTGCAGTTTGGGTGTGCGGCCTGGGGTCGCCTGTGTGTGCGGCTTGGGTGTGCGGCCTGGGTGTGCGGCCTAGATGTGCGGCCTGGGGTCGCCTGGGTGTGCGGCCTGGGTGTGCAGTCTGGGTGTGCGGCCTGGGTGTGCGGCCTGGGTGTGCAGTCTGGGTGCGCGACCTGGGTGTGCGGCCTGGAGTCGCCTGTGTGTGCGGCCTGGGGTGTGCAGTCTGGGTGTGCGGCCTGGGGTGTGCAGTCTGGGTGTGCGGCCTGGGGTCGCCTGTGTGTGCGGCTTGGGTGTGCGGCCTGGGTGTGCGGCCTAGATGTGCGGCCTGGGGTCGCCTGGGTGTGCGGCCTGGGTGTACGACCTGGGGTCATCTGCGTGTGCGGCCTGGGGTCGCCTAGGTGTGCGGCCTGGGTGTGAAGCATGGGGTCGCCTGTGTGTGCGGCTTGGGTGTGCGGCCTGGGGTCGCCTGTGTGTGCGGCCTGGGTGTGCGGCCTGGGGTCGCCTGTGTGTGCGGCTCGGGTGTGCCGCCTGGGTGTGCAGCCTGGGGTCGCCTGTGTGTGCGGCCTGTGTGTGCGGCCTGGGTATGCGGCCTGTGGTCACCTGTGTGTGCGGCCTGGGGTCGTCAAGGTGTGCGGCCTGGATGTGCGGCCTGGGTGTGCGGCCTGGGGTGGCCTGTGTGTGCGGCCTGGGTGTGCGGCCTGGGTGTGCAGCCCGGGTGTGCCGCCTGGGTGTGCAGCCTGGGTGTGCGGCCTGGGTGTGCGGCCTGGGGTGGCCTGTGTGTGCGGCCTGGGTGTGCGGCCTGGGGTCACCTGGGTGTGCGGCCTGGGAGTGTGGCCTAGGGTCGCCTGGGTGTGCGACCTGGGTGTGCGGCCTGGAGTCGCCTGTGTGTGCGGCCTGGATGTGCGGCCTGGGTGTGCGGCCTGTGTGTGGGGCCTGGATGTGCGGCCTGGGGTCGCCTGGGTGTGCGGCCTGGGGTCGCCTGTGTGTGCAGCCTGAGCTTGCCTGTGTGTGCGGCCTGTGTGTGTAGCCCGGGTGTGCCGCCTGGGTGTGCAGCCTGGGTGTGCGGCCTGGGTGTGCGGCCTGGGGTCGCCTGTGTGTGCGGCCTGGGTGTGCGGCCTGTGTGTGCAGCCCGGGTGTGCCGCCTGGGTGTGCAGCCTGGGTGTGCGGCCTGGGGTCGCATAGGTGTGCGGCCTGTGTGTGCGGCATAGGTGTGCGGCCGAGGTATGCGGCCCGGGTGTGCGGCCTGAGGTCGCCTGGGTGTGCGGCCTGGGTGTGCAATCTGGGTGAGCGACCAGGGGTCGCCTTTGTGATGCGGCTTGGGTGTTCGGCCTGGGTATGCGGCCTGGATGTGGGGCCTGGGGTCGCCTGGGTGTGCGGCCTGGGTGTGGGGCCTGTGTGTGCGGCCTGGATGTGCGGCCTGGGGTCGCCTGGGTGTGCGGCCTGGGGTCGCCTGTGTGTGCAGCCTGAGCTTGCCTGTGTGTGCGGCCTGTGTGTGTAGCCCGGGTGTGCCGCCTGGGTGTGCAGCCTGGGTGTGCGGCCTGGGTGTGCGGCCTGGGGTCGCCTGTGTGTGCGGCCTGGGTGTGCGGCCTGTGTGTGCAGCCCGGGTGTGCCGCCTGGGTGTGCAGCCTGGGTGTGCGGCCTGGGGTCGCATAGGAGTGCGGCCTGTGTGTGCGGCATAGGTGTGCGGCCGAGGTATGCGGCCCGGGTGTGCGGCCTGAGGTCGCCTGGGTGTGCGGCCTGGGTGTGCAATCTGGGTGAGCGACCAGGGGTCGCCTTTGTGTGCGGCTTGGGTGTTCGGCCTGGGTATGCGGCCTGGGGTCGCCTATGTGTGCGGCTTGGGTGTGCGGCCTGGGTGTGCGGCCCGGGTATCCGGCCTGGGGTCGCCTGGGTGTGCGGCCTGGGTGTGCGGCCTGGGGTCGCCTGGATGTGCAGTGTGGGTGTGTGGCCTGGGGTCGCTTGTGTATGCGGTTTGGGTGTGCGGCCTGGGGTCGCCTGGGTGTGCGGCCTGGGTGTGTGGCCTAGGTTCGCCTGGGTGTGCGGCCTGGGTGTGCGGCGTGGGTGTGCGGCCTGGGGTAGCCTGGATGTGCAGTGTGGGTGTGCGACCTGGTTTCGCCTGTGTATGCGGTTTGGGTGTGCGGCCTGGGGTCGCCTGGGTGTGCGGCCTGGGGTCGCCTGGGTGTGCGGCCTGGGGACGCCTGGGTGTGCGGCCTGGGTGTGTGGCCTGGGTTCGCCTGGGTGTGCGGCCTGGGTGTGCGGCCTGGGGTCACCTCTGTGTGATGCCTGGGTGTGCGGCCTGGGGTCACCTCTGTGTGATGCCTGGGTGTGCGGCCTGTGTGTGCGGCCTGGGGTCGCCTGGGTGTGCGGCCTGGGTGTGCGGCCTGGGTGTGCGGCCTGGGTGTGCAGCCAGGTGTCGCCTGGGTGTGCGGCCTGGGGTCGCCTGGGTATGCGGCCTGGGTGTGCGGCCTGGGTGTGCCGCCTGGGGTCGCCTGGGTGTGTGGCCTGGGATCGCCTGTGTGTGCCGCCTGGGGTCGCCTGGGTGTGTGGCCTGGGATTGCCTGTGTGTGCGGACTGGGGTCGCCTGGGTGTGTGGCCTGGGATCGCTTGTGTGTGCGGCCTGGGTGTGCGGCCTGGGGTCGCCTGGGTTTGCGGCCTGGGTGTGCGGCCTGGGTGTGCGGCTTGGGGTCGCCTGGGTGTACGGTGCAGAAGATAATGAAGCCATGTATTGTGTTTATCTTAACTGCTAGAAAGTGTTCGTATTGCCATGAGGTGGCGAGGTATTCGTGTTCGATGGTGTTGCGTATGAGAATGGCGACTCCCTCGTGTCTACTGTCTGGAGACTGTCGTGATGTATACCCGTAATGTCTAATTTTATATCCGTTGGTGATACATGTGCTGTTAAGTATCACAACATCGGGTTTTTTCTCTTCGAGGAGAGTGGCAATCAGATGACGGCCATTGTGATAGCTGCGCAAGTTAAATTGTAATATTTTTAGCATTTTACGACTTATGGAAGTTTATTGTCCTTCTGTGTCAGTTGTCGATGAAGGCCGATGACGCACCGTTTGAGAGTTTCACTTGTATCATGTTTCTAGTCTTGGGTCGGGATATATCTGGTGAGAGGTCAGGAGAGGGGAGAGGGGAGGGGAGAGGGTCATTGTCGACAATTTGAAGGTCGAGGTTGACCGTTGGTGGGTTGTCTGGTGTGTGGGCAGGATCAGGTGCTGGGGCTCCTCTGGGAGGGTTAGTCGTTGGACGGAGGGAGGGGGAAGGGGGAGGGGGGGATTGATGAGTTGAGGTTCAGGGGAGACTGTCGTGGTGGTGGAAGTTGGGACGGTGGGGGTGGGAGAGGAACTGGTATTTGGAGAGACAGTTGGATTGTTGGTGTTGGGTTGGGGGGGTTGTGGATGGAGTTGTGTTAGGGGGTGCGGAGGGGGTATTGGAAGTTGGGAGGGTGACAGGTTGAGTTGTTGGGGGAGAGTTGGAAGTGTTACTGGGGGTCTCCTGGGATATGTTTTCGTTAGGGGTCAGGGAGGCAGACGAGACAGGGGTCGGTGAGAGATGGTTGTTGGCGGGGAGCTGAGGAGTTCAGGTGGAGTGCTTACATTGGGTAGACTGTTGTGAGCAAGCAGCAAATCGACTTATCTTCCTTGCTCAGGAACAACACTTTTAGGTAGCACGCATGCATCCTACCTTGTAGGGTGAGGAGGTCTGAAGAATTAGTAGTTGGGATAGGAGAAGCTTGGGTGGCAGGGGGAGGAGCAGCAGCAGCCTCTCGGGGCCGTAGGGTCCACGAGAGGCAGGCGCATGCCGGCTCCTTTCATCAGGAGCTGGCGACAAGACACGTTCTGTCCAAGGCTCGATGGTCTGACGAGGAGGTTGAGCTCCTTGCCAGGGCTGAGGCCGGGATGGCAGCTGGTCCCTCACTAGTTGCCGGGCAGGGCCTGAACCAGCGGTTGCGGGAGATTGTCCCTTCTAGGACGGTCGAAGCGATCAAAGGGCTCCGACGCAAGGCGTCATATAAGTCCAGGGTTCAGGAACTGACCTTGAACTTAAACCTGATCCAGGAAACTGGTGAAGGTGAGGTGCTGGGTGGCTCGCCGATTAGGCGGCGTGTCCCAGCCATAACGAGAAGTAACACGCGGGATGACACAGAGGGGGAAGCACCACGTACAGGGATGTACGCGTGTGCGGAACCCGGCGGTGAGATGACCATTCCTCCCGCGGTTTTATCCGTCCCAGCCATTCCGCGGATCCCCCAACCCCAACAAATGATCACTTCCTTTATGGTGGAGACTGTTGCCTACTTCGACCTGTTATTACTCGACCCCACAAGGACATCGTGGGGCGAGGACGCCCTAAATGTTGCGCTGGACCACTTGCGTCAGGGTGACAGCCTCGCCGCCGCCAGGGCCGCTGCAAAACACGCATCGCAGATGCTAAGTTCTTGCAGCCCGCCCCAAGACCGCCCGGATCGTGGTGAAGGTGGTTCAAGGCAGTCAGCGAACCAGGGCCGTGCACGCCAAGCGGAGGGGACACCTTTGCGCGGGAATCGGCTTAGAAGGGAGCAATACCGCCAAACACAGAGACTCTATCGAGAAAATAGGTCTTTGGCTGCTGGACAGATCCTCAAAGGTGATTGGGAGGTACCGCCAACTTCGGTTGGGCCGGACCGCCTCATTCCCTTTTGGGGGGCTCTCTTCTCTCGACCGTCTGAGCCGGACGAGCGTGTCATCACCGACTACGACTTATACAGTGAGCAAATGGCAAGAGTCATAACCATAGACGAGGTAGCACATCACCTCAAGGCGACGCGAACATCTGCCCCTGGACCTGATGGAATGACGACGAGGTTACTGAAGTCCATTCCTCCGAGGGTACTGGCTAAGATGTTTAACCTTTGGCTTGCTACGTCTGCACTGCCAGAGCCATTCAAGGCAAACAGAACGGTGCTGATACCAAAGGTCCCTAACCCTACCGAGCCCAAGGACTACCGCCCAATTACGATCTCATGCGCGGTAGTCCGACTGCTTCATAAGATACTAAGCAGCCGCATCTCTAGCCTCATCAAGATCGACGAGGCTCAAAAGGCGTTTGTCCCAGTTGACGGATGCCTTGAGAACTTGACGATCTTAGATGCGATCGTCGGTCGTGCGCGAGCACACGCCCACGGTGTGCACCTGGCATTCTTAGACATGGCAAAAGCGTTCGATAGTGTTAACCATAGCACTATCGAACGTGCCATGTCGCGGAAGGGGATCCCAGCCCTAGTCAGGTCATACATCATGTCGACGTACGACCGAGCCTTCACAAAAATCGAAGGCAGCGATGGGATGTCGGAGAAAATATATATGACTCGTGGGGTCAAGCAGGGCGACCCATTATCGCCGATGCTCTTTAACCTGGTGATTGACGAGGGAATCACTAGGGTAAAGGAGACCGGCGTAGGGGTAAAGTTAGGTGACAAGACCGTATCAGCGCTGGCATTTGCTGACGACTTGGTTCTGGTAGCGCAGACGCCCACTGGCTTGCAAAAGGCAATGGACGTCATGGCTGAGACCCTCGCGGGGGGTGGGCTTCAAGTGAACCCAGGGAAATGTCGTACCCTCAGCATGGAGGTTGACGGCAAGCGGAAGACTTGGTACGTCAATAAAAATAGGACGTATCAAGTCTTGGGCAGCGCCGTCGGCTCCATGAGTGCTGAGGACGATTATAAGTACCTCGGAATTCTCGTCGGGGCCGGGGGTCGCCGAAAGTCTTATGGGGCCTTGCTAGAAGAGGGGCTAAGAAACATCACCAGGGCCCCTCTAAAACCCCAACAACGGATTGCGCTGCTGGTTGAACATCTGATCCCCAAGCTCATGCATCGACTTGTGTTGGGGGAAGTATATAAGACACAGTTAGCACGCATGGACAGGCAGGTGCGAGTGGCGGTTCGCCGCTGGCTTCGCCTAGCCTATGACGTGCCCTGCGCATTCTTCCACTCGACATCTGGAGATGGTGGGCTGGGCATACCAGACTTTGTCTCAACCGTCCGGCTTAACAAACAAGCGCGGTTCGAAAAACTTCTCACCTCGTCCGACCCAGTAATTCAGGCGGCTGTTCGGGAGCCTGCAGTCTTGAGCAAACTGCAGCGCTGGTCCGGACCCGCATGCATTGCCGGTCGCCAGGCGGGAAGTAAGACCGAACGTCAGCACGTATGGCGTGCCAATCTAATCAGCACTGTTGACGGTGCGTCTCTCGCTCCATCTACCACTGTGCCTCAAGTGAGTAGATGGGTGAATAGTGGGAACCGTTTCTTGTCCGGTGCTGATTACGTGAAGGCCGTTCAAGTGCGGATAGGCGCCTTGCCCACCCCTGCCAGGGCGTCCAGAGGCCGGCCCGAAATAAACGGCCTCTGTGACACCTGTCAGAAACCGGGTACGCTGGGTCACATCGCTCAGATGTGCCCACGTACACACGGGGGTCGGGTCAAGAGACACGACAACATCTGTGCATTTTTGGCTGGACGTCTGAGGCAAAGGGGTTTTCAGGTGTCCTGCGAGCCCCGCATTCCGATTGTGGGGTCCTTTAGAAAGCCTGACATCGTAGCTTCTAAAGGTACGGAGACCTACATAATAGACACCCAGGTCTCCGGTGTTCACTTCCCGCTTTCGGCTGCACATGCCTACAAGTGCAGCTACTATGGTACCCCGGAAGTCTTACAAGGCGTACGGGAATACACAGGTAAAGACACCGTGCATGTTACCTCAGCTACCCTGAGTTGGCGAGGTGCATGGTGTCAAGAAAGCGTGAGTGCTCTCAGGGGGTTAGGGCTGACGTACCGGGACATAGAGATGTGCAGTGTCAAAGCCCTAACCTGGACGCATTCCCTTCACAGGATGTGGTCCAAGAGCACGGGTTAGTAGTCAGAGCCTGCCTCGAACATCTGGTGTCGGCCCACCGAGCAGGCGAAAGGTCATCTCCCCCTTGTCGGCTTGGGGTGTGCGGGATTAGGCTTTTCTCCCGTGGCCTCCACAGGCAGGTACCAGTTCCTGAGGGCAGGTTGTCGGGCGGGATGGTGGACGCCTAGGCAGGGTTGCCCATTGCTCCCGCGCGACGGCCGCACCGGAAGGTGAGCGGTGCTGGAAGGTCGCTGTGCCTAAGTCGGCAACCTAAGTCGAAACGGGCCCAACAGAGTCCGAAACATCCTCTAACTGCCTCCTCAAACTTATCTCGAACTTTGCTATCAGCATTCTGATCTACAATCTTCCTCTTATAGTATCCATACAGTTTTCCTATTAACAACTTCCTTCACTCTCAATACGTAGTGTTAGCCGACGAATCAAAACCTTTGCACAGTAGATAGATCTTCCCCATCGCACCACTACTAATTGGCAAGTTTGAAAAAAAAAAAAAAATAAGAGTTTGTGGAAGGAGGTGAGTTGGATTTTTGTGCCTGACGCACTGCGCGGAGTTGCTCCTTCTTACGTGGGCACAGTCCAGATACAGCAACGTGATTACCATTTACAGTTAACGCACTTCGCTGCCTGAACCCTGTACTCACGAAAACCATGACCAGTTTCAGCGCATTGACTACAGGTTTGATGGGGTTCTTTACAGTTCTTAGTCTCATATTCGTATCTAAGACAGTTGAAACATTGTTGTACGTCGATATATTTATCTTTCTTCAGGGATTTTGCTGGCACAGAGATCATGGGGAACAGGACTCCCCGGGAGAGCAGGCGATCGGCCTCGGTCGGGTTTGAACATTGTATCTATATTGATCTGGAGTTATTCAGTTTGCAGACGTTGATGACATAAACGTCATTGTTTTCGCCATTGATGGCTTCAACAATCTCCGAAGGGCTGAGGGACAAGATAGATGCATCAACATTGTAGGCAATAATAGTACATCTAGCTTGAAGGGGGCAGCGGTCTTGAACGATTTGGTAGTTTTTTTAGCTAGTTCATCAAGGAGAGGCTTAGATAGGATTCCATCTAAATCACTATCTTTGCCCTAGCAAATCTTAAACTGGTAATTGTTCGAAGGGAATTGAATAACCCTAGTAGGACGGATCTCAGTGGTCTAAAAGACGATGGACAGGAGTTCGAACGTGGAAGGGGGCGGGGGGACAATCAGTTTTGAGAGATTTTAGACGTATGTCGGGCGGCATGTTGGTGGCATCAGTGTCCTAGTGCGAGAAAACGTGAGTGAGGGACGCTCGACGGTCCAACGTAGGGGAGTGGTAAGAGAGAGTGTGAGGGTCTCCACCCCGTTAGGTGAGAAACGGTCCACTCCAGCCTCCGCTCCTCAGGAAAATGAGTTTTCCAGAATGGGGTGGGGAAGCTGGGGTAGAGATTGCTCAAGCCAAACGGTCGAGAGATGGATGATGGATGATAAAAATAAAAAAAGAAAAGGGATATGAAGATGGACTGGAGGCAACGCGGGGGTGTGGGGAGCAGCGAGGGTGGTGAGGGAACAGCCTGCCGGCGTCGTCACCGTAACGGTCTCCCGCGGGAAGGACCAACGCGGGAGGCAACGTTACAATCCACTTCTTTCTTCTGACTTCTCTGTTCTGTCTTCTTTCTTCCCTCTTTTGTCTTCTCTCTTCTTTCTTCTCTCTTCGTGAGATCTGGCGGTTAATCCTCCATCAACCACCTGGCCGAAACAGGAGCAGCAAGAACCTTCTCGAATGGCAAGAAAAGAAGGGAATACGATGATAGAAAGGTCCCTTTACAATTTACACAGGTTGCTGCCTGAGCCTGACACTCACGAAAACCGTGATCAATTTCCGCACATTGACGGCATGTCTGGCGCTGAGCTTTGCCGCTCTAGTCTCGTGTCCGTATTGTAGACATTTAAAACCTTGTATATCGAGGTACTGGTCGGGTTTGTGGTACTTGGCAGGCACTGAGATCATGGGAAACAAGATTCCCCGGGAGAGTAGGCGATCTGTCTCGGTCGAGTTAGAGCATTGTATTTTAAGTGATCTTGAAGTGTTCAGTTTGAAAACGTTGATGACATTAATGTCACTTTTCTTGATTTATGGCTTCAGTTGTCTCTATGGGGTTAAGGGAGAAGATAGATGCATCAATATTATTAGCACTATCGATGCATCTAGCTTGAAGGGGGTGGTCGTAAGCTTGGATAGGATCTCATCTGGATCGCTATCCTTGCTTAAATATATTTTATATAGATATTTATTAGTAGGGGATTGAGTAATCCTACTGGAACAGACCTCAGTGGTCTTAAATACAATCGTTAGTAATTCGAACGTGTAAAGAGGGGGGGGGGGGGGAATTTTGGTTTTAATCAATTTTAAACGAATGTCAGGAGGCATGATGGCATCAATGTCCTAATGCCGAGGAAACGTAGGTGAGGGACCACAACCCCACTCCAGGGAGGACCCTGCACTATCACAGGGTAACCCAGGAGGCTCGGCGGGAGTGGTAAGAATGTGAGGGTCTCAACCCCGTTAGGTGAGAACAGGTCCACACCAAGCCTCCGCTCCTCAGGAAGTAATTTTCCTGAATGGTGTGGGGAAGCTGGGGTAGAAATTGTTCAAGCCTAACGGTCGAGAGATGTTGGATGATGGATGGTAAAAAAGATAGAAAAAAGCACGAGAGAAATGGACTGGAGGCAACGTAGGGTGGAGAGTGAGTTGCCTTTATATCCCACACTCTAGCCAAGGTCAGTCTCTCTCTGGTGTTCACTCGCAAAGCATCTCATGGTGTCACGGACGGCAGTTGTGGACTGACAGGGTGAGCTACACTGTGTTATAAACGTGTTATGGTGATACAGAAGACTGCAGCATGGAGGTCCGGACAACCAGGGCCATATTCTCCGTACAGCAAAACCTCCTCAAACAGTTTTGACAACAGGAGACAGAAGGTCTTAAACACAAGAAAACCCTTCAAATGTCCTGAGTGTCAGAAAAGCTTTACGAAACATGTCTATCTTCATAGGCACATGAAACTACATACTTTTGAGAAGACATATCAGTGTAAAGAATACCAGAGTACCTTCTCCCGAAAGAACAACTTAGTGTTGCAGATGAAAGTTCACATTGGACAAAAGCAATATCAGTGTTCAGAGCGTCAAAAGTATTTTTCTAAAAAATGTGATTTAAAGAAACACTTGAGAATCCATACTGGTGAAAACATACCAATGTTCAGAATGTCAAAAAAGTTTTTCTTCTAAAGTAGTTTAGTGACACACCTGAGAGTTCACACGAGCGAGAACCCATACCAATGTTCAGAATGTCAAAAAAGTTTTTCTTTTAAAAGTAATTTAGTGACACATCTGAGAGCTCACACGGGCGAGATGCCATACCAATGTTCAGAATGTCAAAAAAGTTTTTCTTTTAAAAGTAATTTAGTGACACATCTGAGAGTTCACACAGGCGAGAAGCCATACCGATGTTCAGAATGTCAAAAAAGTTTTTCTTTTAAAAGTAATTTAGTGACACATCTGAGAGCTCACACGGGCGAGATGCCATACCAATGTTCAGAATGTCAAAAAGGTTTTTCTTTTAAAAGTAGGTTAGTGACACACATTAGAGTTCACACGGGCGAGAAGCCATACCAATGTTCAGAATGTCAAAAAACTTTTTCTCAGAAAAGTAAATTAGTGAGACACCTGAGAGTTCACACGGGTGAGATGCCATACCACTGTTCAGAATGTCAAAAAGGTTTTTCTTTTAAAAGTGATTTAATGAGACACCTGAGAGTTCACACGGGCGAGAAGCCATACCAATGTTCAGAATGTCAAAAATCTTTTTCTCGGAAAAGTATATTAGTGGAACACCTGAGAGTTCACACGGGCGAAATGCCATACCAATGTTCAGAATGTCTAAAACACTTCTGTCGAAGAGGTAATTTAGTGAAACACCTGAGAGTTCACACAGGGGAGAAGCCGTACCAATGTTCAGAATGTCAAAAAAGTTTTTCACAGAAAAGTATATTAGTGGAACACCTGAGAGTTCACACGGGCGAGATGCCATACCAATGTTCAGAATGTCAAAAAACTTTTTCTCTGAAAAGTAAATTAGTGAGACACCTGAGAGTTCACACGGGCGAGATGCCATACCAATGTTCAGAATGTCAAAAATGTTTTTCTCTGAAAAGTAATTTGGTGAGACACCTGAGAGTTCACACGGGCGAGAAGCCATACCAATGTTCAGAATGTCAAAAAACTTTTTCTCTGAAAAGTAAATTAGTGAGACACCTGAGAGTTCACACGGGCGAGAAGCCATACCAATGTTCAGAATGTCCAAAAACTTTTTCTCAGAAAAGGATATTAGTGGAACACCTGAGAGTTCACACAAGGGAAATGCCATACCAATGTTCAGAATGTCTAAAACACTTCTCTCGAGAAGGTAGTTTAGTAAGACACCTGAGAGTTCACACAGGCGAGAAGCCGTACCAATGTTCAGAATGTCAAAAAACTTTTTCTCAGAAAAGTAAATTAGTGAGTCACCTGAGAGTTCACACAGGTGAGAAGCCATACCAATGTTCAGAATGTCAAGAAACTTTTTCTCAGAAAAGTGAATTAGTGAGACACCTGAGAGTTCACACGGGCGAAAAGCCGTACCAATGTTCAGAATGTCAAAAGAGTTTTTCTCTGAAAGGCAATTTAGTGAGACACCTGAGAGTTCACACGGGCGAGAAGCCATACCAATGTTCAGTATGTCAAAAAACTTTTTCTCAGAAAAGTAAATTAGTGAGACATCTGAGAGTTCACACAGGCTAGATGCCATACCAATGTTCAGAATGTCAAAAAAGTTTTTCTTTTAAAAGTAATTCAGTGAGACACCTGAGAGTTCGCACAGGCTAAAAGCATACCAATGTTCAGAATGTCAAAAACAGTTCTATAACAGAGGTAATTTAGTAAAACGTCTGAGAGTTCACACAACCGAGAAGCCAAACAAGTAAAAAGAATATCAAAAAACCTTTTCTGCTATAAGTACTTCAGTGACACATCGAGAGGTTACACAAGCGAGGAACCATAATAGTGTTCAGAATGTCAAGAAACTCTCCCTGGTAAAAGTGCTTTAGTCAGACACCTGAGAGTTCACAAGGCGAGAAGCCATACCGGTGTTCAGAATGTCAAAAACAACTTTCTCAAAGAGGTGATTAAGGAAGACATCGGAGAGTTAACACAGGATAGAAACCATGCTTATGTTCAAAATGTCCTAAGTGTTTCTCCCGAAAAAGCAGTATAGTAAAACGCAAGGTAGTTGAACGCATCCCAGATCTCATGTGGTGAGAAGAACCGGCCACGACCCGCGTGTATTGGAGCGACCCATGACGTCACACCCTTATTGACCAAGATCACAGAGGACCCCGCCAGGGAGGTCAGGCGCCAAACAGGTGAGACCCCACACTGATAAACAAATGATATTGTTTCATCTGTGGTATTATACTAGTATTTTTGTAAAATGATATTACTATATATATATATATATATATATATATATATATATATATATATATATATATATATATATATATATATATATATTTTTTTATTATACTTTGTCGCTGTCTCCCGCGTTTGCGAGGTAGAGCAAGGAAACAGACGAAAGAAATCGCCCAACCCCCCCCCCCCCATACACATGTATATACATACGTCCACACACGCAAATATACATACCTACACAGCTTTCCATGGTTTACCCCAGACGCTTCACATGCCTTGATTCAATCCACTGACAGCACGTCAACCCCGGTATACCACATCGCTCAAATTCACTCTGTTCCTTGCCCTCCTTTCACCCTCCTGCATGTTCAGGCCCCGATCACACAAAATCTTTTTCACTCCATCTTTCCACCTCCAATTTGGTCTCCCTCTTCTCCTCGTTCCCTCCACCTCCGACACATATATCCTCTTGGTCAATCTTTCCTCACTCATTCTCTCCATGTGCCCAAACCACTTCAAAACACCCTCTTCTGCTCTCTCAACCACGCTCTTTTTATTTCCACACATCTCTCTTACCCTTACGTTACTCACTCGATCAAACCACCTCACACCACACATTGTCCTCAAACATCTCATTTCCAGCACATCCATCCTCCTGCGCACAACTCTATCCATAGCCCACGCCTCGCAACCATACAACATTGTTGGAACCACTATTCCTTCAAACATACCCATTTTTGCTTTCCGAGATAATGTTCTCGACTTCCACACATTCTTCAAGGCCCCCAGAATTTTCGCCCCCTCCCCCACCCTATGATCCACTTCCGCTTCCATGGTTCCATCCGCTGCCAGATCCACTCCCAGATATCTAAAACACTTCACTTCCTCCAGTTTTTCTCCATTCAAACTCACCTCCCAATTGACTTGACCCTCAACCCTACTGTACCTAATAACCTTGCTCTTATTCACATTTACTCTTAACTTTCTTCTTCCACACACTTTACCAAACTCAGTCACCAGCTTCTGCAGTTTCTCACATGAATCAGCCACCAGCGCTGTATCATCAGCGAACAACAACTGACTCACTTCCCAAGCTCTCTCATCCCCAACAGACTTCATACTTGCCCCTCTTTCCAAAACTCTTGCATTTACCTCCCTAACAACCCCATCCATAAACAAATTAAACAACCATGGAGACATCACACACCCCTGCCGCAAACCTACATTCACTGAGAACCAATCACTTTCCTCTCTTCCTACACGTACACATGCCTTACATCCTCGATAAAAACTTTTCACTGCTTCAAACAACTTTCCTCCCACACCATATATTCTTAATACCTTCCACAGAGCATCTCTATCAACTCTATCATATGCCTTCTCCAGATCCATAAAAGCTACATACAAATCCATTTGCTTTTCTAAGTATTTCTCACATACATTCTTCAAAGCAAACACCTGATCCACACATCCTCTACCACTTCTGAAACCACACTGCTCTTCCCCAATCTGATGCTCTGTACATGCCTTCACCCTCTCAATCAATACCCTCCCATATAATTTACCAGGAATACTCAACAAACTTATACCTCTGTAATTTGAGCACTCACTCTT
>NC_092266.1:2577421-2632330 GCF_036320965.1 Panulirus ornatus
CTCCACTTCCCAATCCCTCCCCTCCTCCCGCCCTCCTTCCCCTCCACCTCCCCTCCTCTCGCACCTAACCCTCCCAGAGGAGCCACAGAACCTGACCCTGCCGACTCACCAGACAACCTACCTGCTTACAACGTTGACATTCGACTCGTCCACAATGACTCTCCCCCTCCCTAACCCCTCCCAGGAAGTTGCCGACCCAAGACCAGACAAACCTCCACCGAAGTTCACATGAAGACCCTCAACGGAATGCCAATGGCAGTCATCGACCACAGAATTAAAAGAACGATAAACTTCCCAAAATCGTAAAATGCTTAAAATCTTGCAGTTTAATGTACTCATCTTCCACAATGGCCGTCATCAGGTTGCCACTCTCCTCGAAGAGAAAAGACCCGATGTTTTAATAATCAACAGCACATGTATCACTAGTGGGTGTAGAATTAGACACTACGGATATACATCCCGACAGTCTTCAGACGGTAGACACGAGGGAGTCGCCATTCTTACACGCAATACTGTCGAACACGAATGATAACCACTTCGTGGCGTCTCGAACACTTTCTAGCAGTAAACACAATACATGGCTTCATTATCTTGTGCACTACATACTCTCGACCCAACACTAACATTCCACTCCACGATCTTTGGACAGTATTCAATCACACTCATATCCCAGTCTACCTTGTAGCTGACCTCAACGCCCAACACAGAACCTTCCACCACAACAGAAACAATTCTCACGGTGATGACTTATTCGCTTTATGCTCCTTCAAACGTCTCAACTTCCTAGGACCTTTCTTCATATCATCTTCACTGGCCCAGGAGGGAAGGGCAGACCCGACCTTGTCTTCTGCAACAGAGCCAGTAATTATTTTCATTACTTTTTGTCTCCAGGACCACTGTGTGTTTCCGACCACATCCTTCTTTTTCTTCACCTCTCATCTAACCCGATCCCCGTCCCACCACCCTCACACTACCACTACAAAAAAAGCAGACTAGCGCAACTTCAAAGACACTTTTTCTAATTGCACTTACACCACAAACTAGGAAAATCACCAATAACACTGATAGACACAGAAATAGAACATATACACGAAATAATCACACAGGCAGTTGACATTTCTATTCCCAAATCTTCATTTACTTCAAGGTACTCCTTCTTCCCTTCTCCCAAAGCAACAAGACTCCTCTCGTGCTACCGTCGACGCTTTGAGCAAAACAGACGTCGTTTGGGCCTAGTACGGTGGGACCTCACATCCCTACGAAACCACACACTCAACAGTCTTCTAGAAGACCACAATAGACACTGGAAATCTCTTATCACCACAACAGAACAACACCGGATCAAGACTCCTCAAGAGTTTTGGAACAGAATACGAAAACTCAAAGGAATACCGAAAACAGACTTTAATGGGCTAAATAACAACACTACAACATAACCCACAAGACATTGCCAACATTTTTCAAAAACATCGGGAAAGTATCTTTCACCCTCACCCCCCCTCACCCTCTGGCGTGCGAAAACACTCAAATTGTCACACAACACATACAAAACAGACCCAGTCACTTCTACTCAGAACAGATCATACATTTCTAATCGCTTTCACACGAGCACCTTCTCACAACTTCCATAAGATCGAACGAGGTCAAATTCCTCTGCCTAGAATTGCCCAAAGTAGCTCCAGGTAACTCAGGCATTGGTTTCCAGCTACTTAAACATCTCCCTGACAACACTATCAGAGCCATCACCTTCTTCTTCAACGCAGCACTAGCCTCTGGCTATTTTCCCTCGGCCTTCAAAACTGCAACAACCACAATGATACCAAAGCCCAACAAATCCAACAGAGACCCCATGAACTACAGACCTATCAACCTACTTGAGTCCATTGGGAAGACATTTGAAAGAATCTTATACAACAGACTTAGACAACACCTAACAAACAACAACCTACACTCACACAAACAGTTTGGCTTTCATCAACATCGCTCCACACAAGATGAACTCAACATCATTACGAACTACATAAGAAACAACACGCGGACACACAAAATGACCGCACTCATCACAAAAGATGTTGAAAAATCCTTTGACACCGTGTGGCACGATGGATTGAGGTATAAACACTGTGGAGATGTACACCATTACTGTGGAGATACTCACCATTACTGTGGAGATAAACACCATTACTGTGGAGACACACACCATTACTGTGGAGATACCCACCATTACTGTGGAGATACACACAATTACTGTGGAGATACTCAACATTACTGTGGAGATAAGCATTGGGTGCTTAGTTTATACTAAGCACCCAATGCCAACTCCCACGACCCACCATTAAGCTTCTCTCTATCTTAGCAACAGAAAAACCCGAATCAATTACAGAAACAATTATACAAACTACCCCTCAATGCCTGTGTCCCTCAAGGCTCAGTGCTGGCCCCCACACTTTACACACTCTACACAAATGATCCCAATTCTATACACCTGGACTCTATCACTCTCCAATACGCAGATGATGTAACACAACTAATCAGAGCCATAACCCTCACACACTTAATCAGCAAAACACAACAGGAAATTGACCAAGTTTCTCTTTGGGAGTTAAAATGAAGGATTAAATCAAATCCTGCAAAATCCAACATATCCTACTTTAATGTACGTCAGAGATACAACATAACTAATGTGTACCTACACTCCCGTATACACCGTCATTTACCCATTCCCATCTCAGACACCAACACTGTCCTGGGCCTAAATTATGATGTACACCTGAGAATGAACCGACATATACAGTCTAGAGCGGCTATTGCGAGAGCGGAGCTCAAGAAATTGTATAGATTTAGAGAGGCGCAATTCAAAAGCAAATTGCACCTCTACAAAGCATTAATACGACCACTTATCACTTATGCCCCTTCAGCTCTTGAACTCGGAGCCAAATCCAGCATCCGTGCACTCCAAATCATTCAAAACAAAGCTCTATGTTGTCTTTTTAACATCAAATGGCACGAGTTCATTAGAAATACAGAACTTCACGAGAGAGCACGAATCCTTCCATTAAACATCGATTGGAGGAAATTGTTTGAAAGACAAGTAGAGCGATTTCAAATACATCATAATCACTGGATTGATTACTTCAACAATCTCCTGGGAATAGATCACCCAGGTAACATGTTTAATATACAACCTGGACAACATCCTGTGCCAATATATTAAAAACTAAAAATCACTATAGATCTTGCTGCTAAGTCCGAGCGGGGAACCCCTTGGTAAAATCAGTGTCCATCAGCCAGAGATGCGATCTATCTCCTCCTATATCCTGAAAAAAACCTTGCCTTCCACTCATTATCTTTGACCTGCTCATCCTATTATTCCTATGCAAGCTGGGTTAAGCCCTGTCTCTTTTCTTCCCTCTAAAATTCACTTCATCTAAGAGTTCTTGCTCTTTCCGACCCTCTCTTTTCTCGCCCTTTCTTGAAAGGGGCTTTTCTATCATCATCGTCGTATACATCTCATCTTTTCTTGCCATTCGAGAAGGTTCTTGCTTCTCCTGTCTCGGCCACGTGTTAACCACATGGTAGATAGAGGATTAACCGCCAGATTCCACGAAGAGAGAAGAGAGAAGAGAGAAGACAGAAGAGGGAAGAAAGAAGACAGAAGACAGAAGAAAGAAGTGGATTGTAACGTTGTCTCCCGCGTTGGTCCTTCCCGCGGGATACCGTTACGGTGACGACGCCGGCAGGCTGTTCCCTCACCACCCTCGCTGCTCCCCACACCCCCGCGTTGCCTCCAGTCCATCTTCACATCCCTTTTTATTTTTCATACTTTATCATCCATCATCCATCTCTCGACCGTTTGGCTTGAGCAATCTCTACCCCAGCTTCCCCACCCCATTCTGGAAAACTCATTTTCCTGAGGAGTGGAGGCTGGAGTGGACCTGTTCTCACCTGACGGGGTGGAGACCCTCACACTCTCTCTTACCTCTCCCCTACCTTGGACCGTCGAGCGTCCCTCACTCACGTTTTCTCGCACTAGGACACTGATGTCACCAACATGCCGCCCGACATACGTCTAAAATCCCTCAAAACTGATTGTCCCCCCCCCCCCTTCCACGTTGAAACTCCTGTCCATCGTCTTTAAGACTACTAAGATCCGTCCCATTAGGGTCATTCAATTCCTCTTGAACAAATGCCAGTTTAAGACTTGCCTGTGCAAAGATAGTGATTTAGATGAAGTCCAATCAAAGCCTCTCCTTGATGAACTAGCCAAAAAAAACTACCAAATCGTTCAGAACCGCTGCCCCCTTCAAGCTACAATGCCTACAATGCCTACAATGTTGATGAATCTATCTTGTCCCTCAGCCCTTCGGAGATTGTTGAAGCCATCAATGGCGAAAACAATGACGTTAATGTCATCAACGTCTATAAACCGAATAACTCCAGATCAATAAAGATACAATGTTCAAACCCGACCGAGGCCGATCGCCTGCTCTCCCAGGGAGTCCTGTTCCCCATGATCTCTGTGCCCGCAAAATACCTGAAGAAAGATAAATATATCGACGTACAACAATGTTTCAACTGTCTTAGATACGAATATGAGACTAAGAACTGTAAAGAACCCCACCAAACCTGTAGTCAATACGCTGAAACTGGTCATGGTTTTCGTGAGTACAGGGTTCAGGCAGCGAAGTGCGTTAACTGTAAAGGTAATCACGTTGCTGTATCTGGACTGTGCCCACGTAAGAAGGAGCAACTCCGCGCAGTGCGTCAGGCACAAAAATCCAACTCACCTCCTTCCACAAACTCTTATTTTTTTTTTTTTTCAAACTTGCCAATTAGTAGTGGTGCGATGGGGAAGATCTATCTACTGTGCAAAGGTTTTGATTCGTCGGCTAACACTACGTATTGAGAGTGAAGGAAGTTGTTAATAGGAAAACTGTATGGATACTATAAGAGGAAGATTGTAGATCAGAATGCTGATAGCAAAGTTCGAGATAAGTTTGAGGTGGCAGTTAGAGGATGCTTCGGACTCTGTTGGGCCCGTTTCGACTTAGGTTGCCGACTTAGGCACAGCGACCTTCCAGTACCGCTCACCTTCCGGTGCGGCCGTCGCGCGGGAGCAATGGGCAACCCTGCCTAGGCGTCCACCATCCCGCCCGACAACCCGCCCTCAGGAACTGGTACCTGTCTGTGGGGGCTACGGGAGAACAGCCTAATCCCGCACACCCCAAGCCGACAAGGGGGAGATGACCTTTCGCCTGCTCGGTGGGCCGACACCAGATGTTCGAGGCAGGCTCCGACTACTAACCTGTGCTCTTGGACCACATCCTGTGAAGGGAATGCGTCCAGGTTAGGGCTTTGACGCTGCACACCTCTAGGTCCCGGTACGTCAGCCCTAACCCCCTGAGAGCACTCACGCTTTCTTGACACCATGCACCTCGCCAACTCAGGGTAGCTGAGGTAACATGCACGGTGTCTTTACCTGTGTATTCCCGTACGCCTTGCAAGACTTCCGGGGTACCATAGTAGCTGCACTTGTAGGCATGTGCAGCCGAAAGCGGGAAGTGAACCCCGGAGACCTGGGTGTCTATTATGTAGGTCTCCGTGCCTTTAGAAGCTACGATGTCCGGCTTTCTAAAGGACCCCACAATCGGAATGCGGGGCTCGCAGGACACCTGAAAACCCCTTTGCCTCAGACGTCCAGCCAAAAATGTACAGATGTTGTCGTGTCTCTTGACCCGACCCCCGTGTGTACGTGGGCACATCTGAGCGATGTGTCCCAACGTACCCGGTTTCTGACAGGTGTCGCAGAGGCCGTTTATTTCGGGCCGGCCTCTGGACGCCCTGGCAGGGGTGGGCAAGGCGCCTATCCGCACTTGAACGGCCTTCACGTAATCGGCACCGGACAAGAAACGGTTCCCACTATTCACCCATCTACTCACTTGAGGCACAGTGGTAGATGGAGCGAGAGCCGCACCGTCAACAGTGCTGATTAGATTGGCACGCCATACGTGCTGACGTTCGGTCTTACTTCCCGCCTGGCGACCGGCAATGCATGCGGGTCCGGACCAGCGCTGTAGTTTGCTCAAGACTGCAGGCTCCCGAACAGCCGCCTGAATTACTGGGTCGGACGAGGTGAGAAGTTTTTCGAACCGCGCTTGTTTGTTAAGCCGGACGGTTGAGACAAAGTCTGGTATGCCCAGCCCACCATCTCCAGATGTCGAGTGGAAGAATGCGCAGGGCACGTCATAGGCTAGGCGAAGCCAGCGGCGAACCGCCACTCGCACCTGCCTGTCCATGCGTGCTAACTGTGTCTTATATACTTCCCCCAACACAAGTCGATGCATGAGCTTGGGGATCAGATGTTCAACCAGCAGCGCAATCCGTTGTTGGGGTTTTAGAGGGGCCCTGGTGATGTTTCTTAGCCCCTCTTCTAGCAAGGCCCCATAAGACTTTCGGCGACCCCCTGCCCCGACGAGAATTCCGAGGTACTTATAATCGTCCTCAGCACTCATGGAGCCGACGGCGCTGCCCAAGACTTGATACGTCCTATTTTTATTGAGGTACCAAGTCTTTCGCTTGCCGTCAACCTCCATGCTGAGGGTACGACATTTCCCTGGGTTCACTTGAAGCCCACCCCCCGCGAGGGTCTCAGCCATGACGTCCATTGCCTTTTGCAAGCCAGTGGGCGTCTGCGCTACCAGAACCAAGTCGTCAGCAAATGCCAGCGCTGATACGGTCTTGTCACCTAACTTTACCCCTACGCCGGTCTCCTTTACCCTAGTGATTCCCTCGTCAATCACCAGGTTAAAGAGCATCGGCGATAATGGGTCGCCCTGCTTGACCCCACGAGTCATATATATTTTCTCCGACATCCCATCGCTGCCTTCGATTTTTGTGAAGGCTCGGTCGTACGTCGACATGATATATGACCTGACTAGGGCTGGAATCCCCTTCCGCAACATGGCACGTTCGATAGTGCTATGGTTAACACTATCGAACGCTTTTGCCATGTCTAAGAATGCCAGGTGCACACCGTGGGCGTGTGCTCGCGCACGACCGACGATCGCATCTAAGATCGTCAAGTTCTCAAGGCATCCGTCAACTGGGACAAATGCCTTTTGAGCCTCGTCGATCTTGATGAGGCTAGAGATGCGGCTGCTCAGTATCTGATGGAGCAGTCGGACTACTGCACATGAGATCGTAATTGGGCGGTAGTCCTTGGGCTCGGTAGGGTTAGGGACCTTTGGTATCAGCACCGTTCTGTTTGCCTTGAATGGCTCTGGCAGTGCAGACGTAGCAAGCCAAAGGTTGAACATCTTAGCCAGTACCCTCGGATGAATGGACTTCAGTAACCTCGTCGTCATTCCATCAGGTCCAGGGGCAGATGTTCGCGTCGCCTTGAGGTGATGTGCTACCTCGTCTATGGTTATGACTCTTGCCATTTGCTCACTGTATAAGTCGTAGTCGGTAATGATACGCTCGTCCGGCTCAGACGGTCGAGAGAAGAGAGCCCCCCAAAAGGGAATGAGGCGGTCCGGCCCAACCGAAGTTGGCGGTACCTCCCAATCACCTTTGAGGATCTGTCCAGCAGCCAAAGACCTATTTTCTCGATAGAGTCTCTGTGTTTTGCGGTATTGCTCCCTTCTAAGCCGATTCCCGCGCAAAGGTGTCTCCTCCGCTTGGCGTGCACGGCCCTGGTTCGCTGACTGCCTTGAACCACCTTCACCACGATCCGGGCGGTCTTGGGGCGGGCTGCAAGAACTTAGCATCTCCGATGCGTGTTTTGCAGCGGCCCTGGAGGCGGCGAGGCTGTCACCCTGACGCAAATGGTCCAGGGCAACATTTAGGGCGTCCTCGCCCCACGATGTCCTTGTGGGGTCGAGTAATAACAAGTCGAAGTAGGCAACAGTCTCCGCCATAAAGGAAGTGATCATTTGTTGGGGTTGGGGGATCCGCGGAATGGCTGGGACGGATAAAACCGCGGGAGGAATGGTCATCTCACCGCCGGGTTCCGCACACGCGTACATCCCTGTACGTGGTGCTTCCCCCTCTGTGTCATCCCGCGTGTTACTTCTCGTTATGGCTGGGACACGCCGCCCAATCGGCGAGCCACCCAGCACCTCACCTTCACCAGTTTCCTGGATCAGGTTTAAGTTCAAGGTCAGTTCCTGAACCCTGGACTTATATGACGCCTTGCGTCGGAGCCCTTTGATCGCTTCGATCGTCCTAGAAGGGACAATCTCCCGCAACCGCTGGTTCAGGCCCTGCCCGGCAACTAGTGAGGGACCAGCTGCCATCCCGGCCTCAGCCCTGGCGAGGAGCTCAACCTCCTCATCAGACCATCGAGCCTTGGACAGAACGTGTCTTGTCGCCAGCTCCTGATGAAAGGAGCCGGCATGCGCCTGCCTCTCGTGGACCCTACGGCCCCGAGAGGCTGCTGCTGCTCCTCCCCCTGCCACCCAAGCTTCTACTATCCCAACTACTAATTCTTCAGACCTCCTCACCCTACAAGGTAGGATGCATGCGTGCTACCTAAAAGCGTTGTTCCTGAGCAAGGAAGATAAGTCGATTTGCTGCTTGCTCACAACAATCTACCCAATGTAAGCACTCCACCTGAACTCCTCAGCTCCCCCGCCAACAACCATCCCTCACCGACCCCTGTCTCGTCCGCCACCCTGACCCCTAACGAAAACATATCCCAGGAGACCCCCAGTAACACTTCCAACTCTCCCCCAACAACTCAACCTGTCACCCTCCCAACTTCCAATACCCCCTCCGCACCCCCTAACACAACTCCATCCACAACCCCCCCCAACCCAACACCAACAATCCAACTGTCCCTCCAAATACCAATTCCTCTCCCACCCCCACCGTCCCAACTTCCACCACCACGACAGTCTCCCCTGAACCTCAACTCATCAATCCCCCCCTCCCCCTTCCCCCTCCCTCCGTCCAACGCCTAACCCTCCCAGAGGAGCCCCAGCACCTGATCCTGCCCACACACCAGACAACCCACCAACGGTCAACCTCGACCTTCAAATTGTCGACAATGACCCTCTCCCCTCCCCTCTCCCCTCGCCTGACCCCTCACCAGATAGATCCCGACCCAAGACTAGAAACATGATACAAGTGAAACTCTCAAACGGTGCGTCAACGGCCTTCATCGACAACTGACACAGAAGGACAATAAACTTCCATAAGTCGTAAAATGCTAAAAATCTTACAATTTAACGTGCACAGCTATCACAATGGCCGTCATCTGATTGCCACTCTCCTCGAAGAGAAAAAACCCGATGTTGTGATACTTAACAGCACATGTATCACCAACGGATATAAAATTAGACATTACGGGTATACATCACGACAGTCTCCAGACAGTAGACACAAGGGAGTCGCCATTCTCATACGCAACACCATCGAACACCAATACCTCGCCACCTCATGGCAATACGAACACTTTCTAGCAGTTAAGATAAACACAATACATGGCTTCATTATCTTCTGCACCGTACACCCAGGCGACCCCAAGCCGCACACCCAGGCCGCACACCCAGGCCGCAAACCCAGGCGACCCCAGGCCGCACACCCAGGCCGCACACACAAGCGATCCCAGGCCACACACCCAGGCGACCCCAGTCCGCACACACAGGCAATCCCAGGCCACACACCCAGGCGACCCCAGGCGGCACACACAGGCGATCCCAGGCCACACACCCAGGCGACCCCAGGCGGCACACCCAGGCCGCACACCCAGGCCGCATACCCAGGCGACCCCAGGCCGCACACCCAGGCGACACCTGGCTGCACACCCAGGCCGCACACCCAGGCCGCACACCCAGGCGACCCCAGGCCGCACACACAGGCCGCACACCCAGGCATCACACAGAGGTGACCCCAGGCCGCACACCCAGGCCGCACACCCAGGCGAACCCAGGCCACACACCCAGGCCGCACACCCAGGCGTCCCCAGGCCGCACACCCAGGCGACCCCAGGCCGCACACCCAGGCGACCCCAGGCCGCACACCCAAACCGCATACACAGGCGAAACCAGGTCGCACACCCACACTGCACATCCAGGCGACCCCAGGCCGCACACCCACGCCGCACACCCAGGCCGCACACCCAGGCGAACCTAGGCCACACACCCAGGCCGCACACCCAGGCGACCCCAGGCCGCACACCCAAACCGCATACACAAGCGACCCCAGGCCACACACCCACACTGCACATCCAGGCGACCCCAGGCCGCACACCCAGGCCGCACACCCAGGCGACCCCAGGCCGGATACCCGGGCCGCACACCCAGGCCGCACACCCAAGCCGCACACATAGGCGACCCCAGGCCGCATACCCAGGCCGAACACCCAAGCCGCACACAAAGGCGACCCCTGGTCGCTCACCCAGATTGCACACCCAGGCCGCACACCCAGGCGACCTCAGGCCGCACACCCAAGCCGCACACCCGGGCCGCATACCTCGGCCGCACACCTATGCCGCACACACAGGCCGCACACCTATGCCGCACACCCAGACGACCCCAGGCCGCACACCCAGGCTGCACACCCAGGCGGCACACCCGGGCTGCACACACAGGCCGCACACCCAGGCCGCACACACAGGCGACCCCAGGCCGCACACCCAGGCCGCACACCCAGGCTGCACACCCAGGCGGCACACCCGGGCTACACACACAGGCCGCACACACAGGCAAGCTCAGGCCGCACACCCAGACTGCACACACAGGCGACCCCAGGCCGCACACCCAGGCGACCCCAGGCCGCACATCCAGGCCGCACACACAGGCCCCACACCCAGGCCGCACACCCAGGCGACCCCAGGCCCCACATCCAGGCCGCACACACAGGCCGCACACCCAGGCCGCACATCCAGGCCGCACACACACGCGACTCCAGGCCGCACACCCAGGTCGCACACCCAGGCGACCCTAGGCCACACTCCCAGGCTGCACACCCAGGTGACCCCAAGCCGCACACCCAGGCCGCACACACAGGCCACCCCAGGCCGCACACCCAGGCCGCACACCCAGGCTGCACACCCAGGCGGCACACCCGGGCTGCACACCCAGGCCGCACACCCAGGCCGCACACACAGGCCACCCCAGGCCGCACACCCAGGCCGCACATCCAGGCCGCACACCTTGACGACCCCAGGCCGCACACACAGGTGACCACAGGCCGCATACCCAGGCCGCACACACAGGCCGCACACACAGGCGACCCCAGGCTGCACACCCAGGCGGCACACCCGAGCCGCACACACAGGCGACCCCAGGCCGCACACCCAGGCCGCACACCCAGGCTGCACACCCAAGCGGCACACCCGGGCTGCACACCCAGGCCGCACACCCAGGCCGCACACACAGGCCACCCCAGGCCGCACACCCAGGCCGCACATCCAGGCCGCACACCTTGACGACCCCAGGCCGCACACACAGGTGACCACAGGCCGCATACCCAGGCCGCACACACAGGCCGCACACACAGGCGACCCCAGGCTGCACACCCAGGCGGCACACCCGAGCCGCACACACAGGCGACCCCAGGCCGCACACCCAAGCCGCACACACAGGCGACCCCATGCTTCACACCCAGGCCGCACACCTAGGCGACCCCAGGCCGCACACGCAGATGACCCCAGGTCGTACACCCAGGCCGCACACCCAGGCGATCCCAGGCCGCACATCTAGGCCGCACACCCAGGCCGCACACCCAAGCCGCACACACAGGCGACCCCAGGCCGCACACCCAGACTGCACACCCCAGGCCGCACACCCAGACTGCACACCCCAGGCCGCACACACAGGCGACTCCAGGCCGCACACCCAGGTCGCGCACCCAGACTGCACACCCAGGCCGCACACCCAGGCCGCACACCCAGACTGCACACCCAGGCCGCACACCCAGGCGACCCCAGGCCGCACATCTAGGCCGCACACCCAGGCCGCACACCCAAGCCGCACACACAGGCGACCCCAGGCCGCACACCCAAACTGCACACCCCAGGCTGCACGCACAGGCGACTCCAGGCCGCACACCCAGGCCGCACACCCAGGCCGCACACCCAAGCCGCACACCCAGGCCGCACACCCAGACGACCCCAGGCCGCACACACAGGCCGCACACCCAGGCCGCACACCCAAGCCGCACACCCAAGCCGCACACCCAGGTTGCACGCACAGGCGACTCCAGGCCGCACACCCAGGCCGCACACCCAGACGACCCCAGGCCGCACACACAGGCCGCACATCCAGGCCGCACACACAGGCGACCCCAGGCCGCATACGCAGGCCGCACATCCAGACGACCCCAGGCCGCACACACAGGCCGCACATCCAGGCCGCACACCCAGGCCGCACACACAGGCGACCCCAGGACGCACACCCAAACTGCATACACAGGCGACCCCAGGCCGCACACCCAGGCGACCCCAGGCCGCACACCCAGGCAGCACACACAGGCGACCCCAGGCCGCACACCCAGACTGCACACAAAGGCGACCCCATGCCGCACACCCAGACTGCAAACACAGGCGACCCCAGGCCGTACAGCCAGGCGACCCCAGGCCTCACACACAGGCGACCCCAGGCCGCACACCCAGACTGCATACACAGGCGACCCCAGGCCGCACACCCAGGCAGCACACACAGGCGACCCCAGGCCGCACACCCAGGCGACCCCAGGCCGCACACCGAGGCCGCACACCCAGGCCACATACACAGGCGACCCCAGGCCGCATACACAGGTCGCACATCCAGGCGACCCCAGGCCGCACAATCAGGCCGCGCACACAGGCCGCACACCCAGGCTGCACACCCAGGCGACCCCAGGCCGCACACTCAAGCCGCACACACAGGCGACCCCAGGCCGCACACCCAGGCTGCACACCCAGGCGATCCCAGGCCGCATACACAGGCGACCCCAGGCCGCAGACCCAGACTACACACACAGGCGACCCCAGGCCGCACACCCAGGCGACACCAGGCCTCACACCCAGGCCGCGCACACAGGCGACTCCAGGCCGCACACCCAGGCTGCACACCCAGGCGACCCCAGGCCTCACAGGTGCAGATACATGCTATAAGCAGACTCGTTTGAGGTGTTTTAGGCCAAGATGCAGAAAAACATTACAGATCAGATTTTGAGGTGCCAAACCTGTAACACACACAAGGGAAGTCCCACTACCCCGCAGACTGTGTTGAAATATCCTTTACCTTCATACCCATGGGAAAGAGTTCATATGGACATATTAGGAGGTTTTCCTAGGTCCATGGTAGGCTATAGATACATTTTAGTAATTACTGGTGCCTTCAGATATTGTAAATTAGTTCCAGTTCAAAATAAAGACGTAGCCACGGTCGCTATGACGTTCAAAAAACATATCTTAGACATAATGCGCCGAAGATTTTAGTTACAGATAATGGTGGGGAATTTAATAACTTATTATTAGAAGAGCTCGGTAAATTGTATAACATAAGTAAATGTAATATAATGGCACATCACCCAGCCTCGAATGGCCTGGCAGAAAGGTTGAACCGTAAGATCCTCCAGTGTCTTCCCACCAACATTGATTTTGATCATGATGAATGGGATGAGTACCTGTCTGATGTCCAATGTTCATTAAACTCTGGATATCATAAGTCAATTGGAGACACACCCTTCCGCGCCTTACACGGTTTTGATAAAGTGTTGCCGTATGACATAATAGCGTCCCCTCCTTCATGTCCAGCGGTCCAGAAATCAATTGTAGCGGAAAAATATCGCACGACTCAATTGATTCATCAAAGGATCAAGGAAAATCTAGGTGAAGCCACTACAACCTTCACGAACCAGGCTAATAAATCCGCGAAACCATCAAAGGTACGTGGCTCCCGGACTCTTGGTAATGGTGCAGGAATTTAACTATAGAAGTGAGATTCCTAAACTTGACCCAAAATGTTCTGGTCCCTATAGAGTCTTAGCTCATTTAAAGGGACATAAGTTTAGGGTTCGACATCTAAATACAGGTGACATTCGTGAAGAACATGAGGACCACTTGAAAGTTGTACAGTATTGTGAACATGATCATCCCGTTACCACAACAGACAGTACTTCTCAAACCCCAAACAATGTCACCCAACCACCTTCTACCACTGTTCAGTCTGTCCCCACACCACCACCCTCACATCACCACCACCCTCACATCACCACCACCCTCACATCACCACCACCCTCACATCACCACCACCCTCACATCACCACTACCCTCACATCACCACCACCCTCACATCACCACCACCCTCACATCACCACCACCCTCATA
This sequence comes from Panulirus ornatus, assembly GCF_036320965.1. NCBI lineage: Eukaryota > Metazoa > Arthropoda > Malacostraca > Decapoda > Palinuridae > Panulirus > Panulirus ornatus. The sequence goes on from NC_092266.1 coordinate 2,591,742, forward strand.
CACGCATCAGCATTCATTAAGACCTCGCCTTTAAGAAGTTGCTTAGTTTATCATTTTACAGGTTCTTCCTTCTCATGTCCTTATGGTGTCTTCCTGTATATGACACAATGGCAGTACCAGGCGCCCTTCTCACGACCCCCCGCGGGGTCCGCCTCGTGAGGGACACAGTCTCAGTTAAGTTGGGCCTGGAGGGTCTACCCTACACTTACGATAATTTAGTAAAACTAATGGAGGCCGTATCTGGCTTACGCTCTACCTTACTCAAGTTTTACACCAGTTCGTCCATCAGAAATTCTAGTGTTGCTCCTCCAACTTTGTTAAACCAATGGACCTGGAAACTGAATAGTACCTGCGTGATACTGTATGACATAATACAAGACATTGAATCGCCAGTAAATACTAATGCCAGGATGAACACGAAAAAGCAACGGAGAAGCAAGAGAGGTCTGCTTAATGTTGTAGGGTGCCTCCAATCATATTTGTTTGGTATTGCTACTCAGGAAGAACTTAATTGAGTTAGGAATCAGATTAGATCCTTACAATTTCAACAACTTAACAAAAGGTATATTAAGGCTGAGGTTAAGATCTTAAAACAACATTCTAAATATTTGAATGACATAATGTTAACTGTTAATAACTTGACACAACAGGTAGAACTACTGTCAAAGTCTGTTGATACTATATATGCTATAGTGACTATTTCCACATATGTTGATAGTTTATATACCCAAATCACTTATTATGCATATTATTTCACTGACTTATCGGAAGATGTTAATAATCTGGTAAACCAAGTTGTCACGCCATCATTTTTTCCCTTCTCGGACCTCACACGTATCATTAAACAAGCAATGACGTAATTCGGTTGCACCCCAGCTCTCCCTCTACATCACGTGGCCAGTTATTACTCCTTACTAACGGTTGACGTGATCCTCGAAGTGGTCATTATCCACATACCATTCACTGACTCCAATACTTACAGCCTTGTGAACGTAATACCATTCTCTTTTAATTATACAAAAGAGTTGCAAAAGACTATCGTCCTTGCTGATAACATAAACTTTCTCTTATATGATATATATTCATCATTGATTGCACATCCCTCCTTGGATGATTTAGCATTGTGCTATTGTTGACGCCAGGGGTTTGAATGATGTTGACGCCAGGGGTTTGAATGATGTTGACGCCAGGGGTTTGAACTTGGTTCACGCGGTTTGTGAGGGAGAATGGGATTACCAAGATTATTTGTATTGAGACTTTAAAGGGTGTTGATATTTGATTTATTATTATACATGAATTTACATTAATTTGGGTATAAATTATATGTTTGTTCATAGGTCGGTGCACAAATAAGCTGTGCCTGACACGTCATTGTTGGCTGCGGGTTTGCCACGTCGGCAGGCGAAACAGATGTTTGGGTTCACCGCTGTTATTAAACTCAGTACACCAAGAGACTCGAGCTGTTTGATAGCCCACATGTGTTGCTCCACCTCGCGAGTTATTTTTCACCGGTTTCTCCTCCTATGGGACTTGTGTGGGAGGAACAAGTGGTGCCAAGACCCGGGAGCAGCCTTTACGTGCTCAAGCGAACTGAACTTGTGTATACGTGCAGCAAGCTGTGGTGATTACTCGTGATGGCGGAGAAGGACCAACTTGAAAGAGGACGGGCGGCTGCTCGAGGATGGTGTACGAGAGCCTCCAAAGCTTTGCGAACTTTGCTTGAACTGCCATCTGTGTCCAGGGTGCAGCTGGAAGACGCTATAGCGGATTTAGATAAGCGTCTAGACACCTTGGACCGAGTTCAAGCGGAATATGAACTGACAATATGTGACCCTGAGTTGTTGGAAGCAGACCTGGACAAAGTAGATAGTTTACGCAGTGGTGTTAGAGCTGTTCGGGTGCAGGCTGGCGAACTGTTGGCGAAACTGTATAAGACTGCCGTCCATGAAGGGTCGGGAAGTAGTGAAGATAAGTCTGCAAGTGCAAGCGCAGTGTCTACTAGTGCCAGTGTGAACCTTCCACGGCTCGACTTGCCGAAGTTTAGTGGTGAACTAACCCAGTGGCAGTCATTCTGGGATTTGTTCGTGGCCATGGTAGACGACTCTACTCTACCAGCCATCAGCAAGTTCACCTATCTGCAGGCCTCATTGGAAGGTGAGGCCAAGTCTGCCATCCAAGGCTTGTCACTTACTGCAGTTAATTATGTTGTGGCCTGTAATCTGTTGAAGGAGCGGTATGGGAAGCCAGAGAGGATTATCTTCGCCCACATTCAAGCTCTTCTTGGCTTGAGCCTGCCGTTCAAGCCTCAAGGATCTACGACTTATGTGTCCGCCTTGAGGAAGCTGCAGGATGACCTCCTGATCCACATCAAGAGTTTGGAGGCACTGGGGGTAAGTGGCAGTGAGTTTGCCTCTTCCTCACCCCAGTGATTTTGTCTCGTCTGCCGAGCGACATCCGTTTGGAGTGGTCGAGGGAAGGATCGGGCCACGAAAGGGATCTCGCATGGCTGCTGGATTCTCTTAGGAAGGAGATTGAGCGCCGTGAACGTTCAGACTCCTTTAAGGACGTGACTACTGCTGCAGGGACAGACGACCGCAGTGTGAGGGAGTCTGAGAGAAGAGAGAAGTCTCCTAGTTCTGCATTTGCTCTTCACACAGTCTCAGAGACATATTCAGGTGGGTGTGGATTTTGTAATAAGTCCCATTCCAGTGAAAAGTGCTTTAAAGTTATCAAACTTCCACATGCAGAACGACTGGAAAATATTCGTTCTGCTGAGCTGTGTTTTAAGTGCTTAAAAAGGGGGCACGTAGCTAGAGGTTGCAAGGCAAAGTGCTCTAAGTGTAAAGGCAACCATAATGTCCTTCTCTGCTCAAAAGATAATGTTTCACCTAAGAGCAGGGCTGTTAGTCAGCCGGCCAAGGAGAGTGAAGGGGAAACGGGAGATACCAGTGTTATGCCTGGTGATCTAGTTGGTGTTTCTCATTCTTCACAGTTTAAACAAAGGTGTTGTGTCTTGCTGACAGCAAAAGTTAAAGTGTATGGAAGGCATGGCAAGTACAGTGAAGCTACCTTGTTGTTCGACTCTGGGGCAGATCGATCCTATGTGTCGAGTGAATTTGTAAGGAAGGTTAGGCCTACATGGGTATCTTCTGAACAGATGTCCTATTCTGCCTTTGGGGGAAGTAAGAGTTCTAGATCTACCCAGTGTAATATCTATGACCTGAATTTAGTGGATGTTAATAATGAAGTAGTGTGTTTACTTGCAGCTGAAGTGCCCACAATATGTGCTCCATTATTACGTCCTTGTGTTCCAGCTGAAACCCTACTGCCCTTTAAGTCTGTGCAGTTAGCAGATGAGAATGAGCGGGACAAGAAGGTAAATGTTGACATTTTGATAGGACTTGATGCCTATTGGAAATTTGTAATCCCAACAAGACTTTGCAGGTTGAAGGACTAGTGGCTCAAGAGACGGTGTTTGGTTGGATCCTGTCTGAGATTTGTGCTTCGGCATCCAAGGGAAATGTTAAGTTGTCTCAGATGTTATGCATTAACAATTTCAATGAGAATGAGTTACATAAGTTTTGGGATTTAGTCAGTGGGAATTTGTAACAAGGAAGTATATCCTGATGTTAGTAACCATCTTGTGTTAAAATCCTTTTCAGAGACAGTTAAGTTTAAGGATGATAGATATGAGGTTGCTCTTCCCTGGAAATCAGAGCATAAGTGTAGCCTCCAAAATAATGAAAGGCTTGCAAGGAAAAGGTTGTTATGTTTGATGCATAAATTTAAATCCAATCCAAAACTTCAGGAGGAGTGTGATGCCGTATTTGAGGGTTACGAACGGGAAGGCATCATTGAAGAGGTACCTGAGGGTGAGATGAACAGCCTATACCACACATTCTACCTTCCTCATCATCCTGTCGTCAGGGAAGTCAGCACCACAAGTAAAGTAAGACCAGTCTTTGACGCATCTGCTGTGAGCTATAATGGAGTCTCATTAAATCACTGTTTTGAGGTGGGTCCCCCTCTTAACCCACAGTTGGTAGAGGTACTTATGAGGTTCAGAAGGTGGAAGGTTGCCTTAACTGGTGATATCACTAAAGCTTTCCTCCAGATTAATGTAAGGAAAGAAGACAGGGACGTGCATAGATTTCTTTGGAACTATAATGGTAACATTCGGATAATGAGATTTACTAGAGTTCCATTTGGCAATAAAAGTAGTCCATTTCTGTTGAACGCAACTGTTAAACATCATCTGAAAAGCTTTCCTGATTCTGAAGTTATTGCAGAGCTAAAGGATAACCTATATGTGGATGACTGGTTGTCAGGAGCTGACAGTGCAGAGGAAGCCTTTGCTAAGTTTGATGAGGCACGGTCAGTTCTATCCAAGGCCAGTATGACACTTTCAAAGTGGAGCTCGAACTGCAATGCCTTAAAAGACAGATTTAATGACTACTTAGAGCCCAGCAAGCATGCAGAGACAAAGATTCTTGGTTTACTTTGGTGTTTGACTAGAGATAGTTTTTCATTTGATTGTTTAGAATTGAAGGATCTTGAGGTAGCATCCACAAAGAGAGCTGTTCTCAGTGTCATCAGTAAATTATTTGATCCTCTTGGCCTTCTATGCCCAGTAATCATGATGGCAAAAATTATGTTCCAAGATATTTGGAGACTTGGACTTTCTTGGGATGAGATCTTGCCTACAGAATTGCAACACCGGTTTCAGAAGTGGGTTCAAGATATAAAAGTTCTTAACACATGGCAAGTTAATCGTTGTTACTTTCCAGAACTTGTATAGAACAAGCTACAAAATGTAGAACTGCATCCCTTTGGAGATGCTTCCGAGAAGGGGTATGGTGCCTGTGTATACTTGAGAGTTCCTGATAATGACGGGTCATTTAAGGTAATCTTAGTTCTAGCCAAAGGAAGGGTAGCACCTATCAAGAAATTGTCGGTGCCGAGGTTGGAATTAATGGGTGCTCTTCGGTGTGCTAGGCTATCTGTATTTGTGAAGACTTCCCTACACTTAATTGATGTACAAATGTACTGCTGGACTGATTCTAAAGTAGCATTGTCATGGATAAAGGGAGACCCTAATAGATGGAAGACTTTTGTAGCGAATAGAGTAACTGAGATTCAGAGTTTAATCCCCCCAGTTCAGTGGAAGCATATTCCTGGTAAAGATAATCCAGCAGACCTTATTTCCAGAGGTGCCTTTGCTGAAGACTTAATTTCCTGTACCTCGTGGCTGAATGGTCCTGCTTGGCTCTCTGAACACTTTACTCCCATGCAAGAGGATGAGGTACCAGCAGCACTGCCCATTGTAGAGGAGGTATTCCCTGACAGCCCAGTGACATGCTTAGTGTCCGAGCATCCATCAGTAGGGATTGACTACGCCCGCTGGGGTCATTTTATAAAAGCTATTAAGTGTGTAGCTTGGGTAATAAGGTTTGTGAACAATTGTAAACCTCATGCTGTTAAATGTTTTGGGCCCTTGTCTTATACAGAGTTAGATCAAGCTAAGACAAAGTTAATAATTTGTGTTCAGAGAGAAAGGTACAGCCAAGAGATCAGTGCCTTAATGCTTGGAAAGTCACTCCTTAAGAGTTCTGACAATAGGAAATTCAATCCTTTTATGGATGAAAATGGTCTTTTGAGAAGCAAGAGTCGGCTGGAGCAGGCTGAATTAAGTTACGATTGCAAGTATCCTATGATTATTCCAGCAGGTCACATTGTCAAGCTGTTAGTTAGTTTCCAACATGTATTTCTGAAACACGCTGGTGTTTCCACTTTAATTTCAACATTAAGATCTTGTTACTTAATCGTCGGATTAAGAAAGCTCACAAGCTTGCCGTCAGCCTGTAGCACCTCTCCCAGGGCTAAGAATTAGCTCTGCTCCTCCTTTCACTGTGACAGGTGTAGATTATGCTGGACCACTGTTTTGTGTTGATTTTCCATGCAAGAAGCAGTACATTTTGTTATTCACTTGTGGAGTTGTCCGTGCAGTACACTTAGAGTTGACTAACTCTATGTCTTATGATGATTGCATACTTGTCTTTCGTAGGTTTTCTGCCAGAAGAGGCCTTCCATCAGTTATTTACTCTGACAATGCCAAGACTTTTATTAGTATGTCTAAACAAATGCATCAGTTCTTTGGCACCCTTGCTCCCCAGTGGAAGTTTGTTGTAGCCCATGCTCCATGGTGGGGAGGTTGGTGGGAAAGATTAGTCCGATCTGTTAAATTAGCTCTGAGAAAGACTCTTGGTATAAAATGTTTAACAAGATGTGAGCTAGAGACTACCTTACATGAAATTGAGGCATGTGTAAATTCCAGACCCTTAACTTTTGCCACAGATGATCCTAATTCTGTAAGCCCTTTAACACCTTCTCATTTTTTAATTGGGCGCACTGCTGGATTTCATAGAGAGCTTAAAGGTGATTGCCAGGTTCCTGAAATGTCACATAAGGACCTATGTGAGCGAGAAAGCCCGAGACATCAACAACTTGATAAGTTTTGGAGTGTGTGGGTGTCTGACTATTTATTGAATTTACCCCCTATCATTACAGGTTTCACACCCAGATGTAAACTGGAGAAGGGATCTGTTGTGCTGGTTCGGGAAGATAATTCTCCTCTCTTGAAATGGCCCCTTGGAGTGATTGTTGAGCTATTCCCTGGGAAGAATGGAATAATTCGTAGTGTCAAAGTTAAGACTGCAAAGGGAGTAATTAGTAGACCAGTGCAAAAACTGCATAACTTGGAGCTTTCATCTGCAGGGGAGGATGCTACAACAGATGAAGCTCATAGTCCCTTACCACCAACAGATGCCTTCCCAGCATATGCTCAAGGTTCTGATGAGGCTCACTCCATGACACCGTCGTCAACTTATGTGTCTAGAACAGGACGAACTGTAAAGCCTCTTCAGAGGCTGAATATGAGAGATTGGAGGGTTTGAGATGTATTGTAGATTTAAGTTAATGATCAGTATAGTCCCTTTGGGTATTGTTTATCGTTTTATTGTATCATTTGCTTCCCAGGGTGAGGGTTGAGTTGTCTCTTAGTGAGACATTTGTATTTATACATCCTGATGTCATATGATCATGTTGTTGAGAGTAAGGATAGGAGTTATTAAAAGTACTCCTATGGTGGGGAGATGTTGGCGCCAGGGGTTTGAATGATGTTGACGCCAGGGGTTTGAACTTGGTTCACTCGGTTTGTGAGGGAGAATGGGATTACCAAGATTATTTGTATTGAGACTTTAAAGGGTGTTGATATTTGATTTATTATTATATATGAATTTACATTAATTTGGGTATAAATTGTATGTTTGTTCATAGGTCGGTGCACAAATAAGCTGTGCCTGACACGTCATTGTTGGCTGCGGGTTTGCCACGTCGGCAGGCGAAACAGATGTTTGGGTTCACCGCTGTTATTAAACTCAGTACACCAAGAGACTCGAGCTGTTTGATAGCCCCCATGTGTTGCTCCACCTCGCGAGTTATTTTCACCGGTTTCTCCTCCTATGGGATTTGTGTGGGAGGAACAGGATGCATTTGGATCTGTCAAAAATTGTATTTAGCAAATACTTCAACTTTCAACTGACCCATTCTATATTTTTATTCATTTCATCTCAGTTTTCTCACCTTTCTGTTACTGTTTAATACCAACAGTAGCCCGTCTACGTAGTTGGGGCTCTGAAGCAAAGGAAACTTTTTCTAGCCTAGGTTAGGGTAGCATCTAAACCAAACCTAAATGGCCTTACCTTAGAAATATGTTCAGACAGTACCTTCTGAAAATATTTCTTAAGGTAAGGTCAGGGGGATTAGTTTAGGTGCTAACTAAACCTTGGCTAGAAAAAGTTTGCTTTAAAGCCACAACTCCTTGAAAGGCCTACTTTAAGTGGTGATATTGAAATTCATTTGCTCCAGTGTGCCCCTCTGTCCGTTTGTTTTATGTCCATCTAAAGATGCATACGTTCAATTTTTGATGTAGATTGATTTCCCAGGTTAGTTTCGTCTACGGAATTCTACATCTTCAGTTCAGCACACCATTGTGGTAATGAAGGAAAAGTCACCACATTTACAAGCCGAGTGCACGTAGCTTATCCCACCTCGTTAGAGAGAAAACTTACCGGTATTTGAATTAATGAACGGGAACAGAGAAGACAAAATTTTACTCCACATTTATTATACAACTATATATAATTCATATTATATACATTACCACATTTCCTGCACTTTCCATCACAAATTTGCTAAGGTCATAACCTTGTAGTTACCATTACCTTACAACCTTAAGGATGGTGGTCTACAACACCTCTAGATTGATGGAGAAAACGAAAAATTTCGTTTTACTATTAAGACCACAGAAATACGGTAATTCCACTTCACTACCACTAACTACTAGTTATTTTACTTGTTGATTTTGACGGCTAAGATTTTCATCCTCTGAGCGAAGCCATACAATAATCGTCCTTATCTACTCTGAGCATTGGATAGCCTCCTGATGATCAAGATTGCTGTTTTGGTTGTGCGTTTCCCTTGTTACTGCTACGCCTCACTGCACACCTTACATGAGTGCCTTCCACAGTATTAGGGACAGCTGCTGGGCCTCACTGTAGCTACTTCTGGGACGGTTGCCAATCTTCCTCGTATTCCCTCATGACCACAGCGCCAAACCGACTCCCGCCATCAGGCCGAGACGCACAAACATTTCTGACAAAATTGAGACAACCACTTTCGCGTCAGTTTTGACACCAAGTGAATTTATACGACAATTACGTTCAAGATGCTTGGTTTTTCGTTCATGGATTGAACAGAAGCAACCAACGATGGTTGCTACTGCCCAATCCATGAAGTCCCCCCCACCACGGAAAGGTAACCAAGCTTCGGGGGGGATGGGTGTTTACCCTGACGCCAACGGAGAAACTCAATACAATATTTTTATTATAACTTTCCTTAATCTTGAAAAATGAATCAATCAGAGGGAAGAATAGCCTCAGCCATATGAAGATTGGCTAACCGAATCCTTGCGCATTGTGCAGAAAGTAATTTCTTTGAGGGTTGCTTTATGGAAGGCACGGTAGCGTCGGAAGAGTTTCATTTTTTCTTTGAAGACGAAGGAAATTATCCCCGTAAATTTATGTATTTTTTGGGGGGCGGGATAATGTTCGCATTTTTTCTTTCTTTTTTTTTCAACGTCCCTATGTAGCTATTATGTGCCATCCACTACTTCCGCGAGATTAACGTAATCCTTGGCGGGGCGAAACTAAAGTTGTCTTGGTGTTGGTTCCTCAGTGATAACCCAAACACAAACACAAACACACCTCCAGTGTCCACTCTAGGGCCGTGTTCTCCTGCAGCACCAGCAGGAAGAAAGAACTCCGGTTCCTCACCAACTGAATCTTTTGGCACGGGGAGCGTGTGTCATCTCGACACGCCTTTTAACGCCCGTACGTGGTGCGGAGTGCAGTCGGTCTGTAACGTAGGACATGTCATGTGTTATTGGTCCCAGTCGGTCTAGAACGCTGGGCCTGACATGTGTTGGGGGACCAAGTCGGTCTTGAATGGTGGGCCTGACGTGTGTTGGGGGACCAAGTCGGTCTTGAATGGTGGGCCTGACAGGTCTTGAGACCTGCCATGTCTCCCTGAAGGTGGGCCTGACAATTGGAATGGGCTGCATTTCCTCATGGATGGTGGGTCTGGTAGGAAGTGTGGGCTGCAGTGCCACTTGAGCGGGCGAGGTCACTTGGTCAGCAGCATCAGTGGGACGGTGAGGTTTCACTTTTGCACAGCGACCGTTGACGGAGAGTGGTGTCATGTCGGCAAGAAGTGCCTTCTTGTAGGAGGCATAGCAGGAGTACTGGATGACGGCAATCCCGCGGTGGTTCTCGTAGGTCGTGTAGGACTGCATGTCGAAGCGAACGATGTCGCCGAACTGCTTGAAGAATTCCCAAACGTTCGACCTTGAGATTTTGTATGGAACGTTGACGACCCTGATGGTATACCGCTGCAGGACGGTTTTGAGAACCCCTTGCAACTGCTCGTTGGTGGGCACGATGACATGTATGTCGTCATCATCGCAGCCCAACTCATCTATATGTGGGAGTCGGGTCTCGTGTGGTGGACGGTCCAGCAAATCATCCTAATCGTGGAAAGGCAGGTAGGCCTGGTCAAGGAGGGCGACCCAGAGCACCTGCTGCTGCTCGACCACCTCCACAACTGAGCTTTTTGCCAAAACTTCCATGTTGAAGATACTATGATTACGTTGTGCACTTTACCAAGTAATCTCGGTTATCCTTGTACGTCCACAAATATAGTGAGTATATTGATATGGAAAAATATAGTAAGGTACCCCCATGCTCTAATATCCCACACATAAACAAAAGCATAGTCGACTTCGGCGATTTTAAATTTAGAGACCATCTAAAATATTGTAGGTGGTTTAATGGTTGTTACATGGTGACCAGGGGTACAGGTGGATGGGACAGACATGATATAGTTATGATCGATTGATGGGACAGATCGGGTTTAGTGAATATCCATAGATGGGACAGACTGGGTACAGTGAATATTGATAGATGGGACAGACAGGGTATAGTGAATATCCATAGATGGGACAGACTGGGTACAGTGAATATTGATAGATGGGACAGACAGGGTATAGTGAATATCCATAGATGGGACAGACTGGGTACAGTGAATATTGATAGATGGGACAGACAGTGTATAGTGAATATCCATAGATGGGAGAAACAGGGTGTAGTGAAAATGCATACATGGGACTGGCAGGGTACAGTGAAGATCGTAGATGAGACAGACAGGGTATAGTGAAGATCCATAGATGGGACAGACAGGGTATAGTGAAGATGTGTAGATGGGACAAACATTATAATGAATTGATTGATGGGACAGACAGGGTATAGTGAATATCCATAGATGGGACAGACTGGTTATAGTGAAGATCCATAGATGGGACAGATGGTATAGTGAAGATGTGTAGATGGGACACACATTATAATGAACTGAATTATGGGACAGACAGGGTATAGTGAAGATCCATAGATGGGACAGACTGGGTATAGTGAAGATCCATAGATGGGACAGATGGTATAGTGAAGATGTGTAGACAGGACACACATTATAATGAATTGATTGATGGGACAGACAGGGTATAGTGAAGATCGATAGACGGGACAGACAGGGTATAGAGAAGATCCATAGATGGGACAGGCTGGGTATAGTGAAGATCCATAGATGGGACAGAGGGTATAGTGAAGATGTGTAGATGGGACACACATTATAATGAACTGATTGATGGGACAGACAGGGTATAGTGAAGATCCATAGATGGGACAGGCTGGGTGCTGGGTATAGTGAAGATTTGTAGACGGGACACACATTATAATGAATTGATTGATGGGACAGACAGGGTATAGTGGAGATCGATAGACGGGACAGACAGGGTATAGAGAAGATCCATAGATGGGACAAGCTGGGTATAGTGAAGATCCATAGATGGGACAGAGGGTATAGTGAAGATGTGTAGATGGGACACACATTATAATGAATTGATTGATGGGACAGACAGGGTATAGTGGAGATCGATAGACGGGACAGACAGGGTATAGAGAAGATCCATAGATGGGACAGGCTGGGTATAGTGAAGATCGATAGATAGGACAGACAGGGTATAGTGAAGATCGATAGATGGGGACAGACAGGTTATAGTGAAGATCGATAGATGGGGACAGACAGGTTATAGTGAAGATCGATAGATGGGGACAGACAGTGTATAATGAAAATAAATAGATGGGACAGATTGGTTATAGTGATCGATAGATGTGACAGACTGGGTATATTGGTGATCGATAGATGGAAATGTTGGCACAAACAAACAATGGCCAGGTGGTCCTGAGTAGCAGTTCTCTGTTACTTGCAGGCCAGAACTTAATGATGGTGAGAGATAATGGTGTCTCCCTCTGTAGTGAACATGATGGTGAGAGATAATGGTGTCTTCCTCTGTAGTGAACATGATGGTGAGAGATAATGGTGTCTCCCTCTGTAGTGAACATGATGGTGAGAAATAATGGTGTCTCCCTCTGTAGTGAACATGATGGTGAGAGATAATGGTGTCTTCCTCTGTACTGAACATGATGGTGAGAAATAATGGTGTCTCCCTCTGTAGTGAACATGATGGTGAGAGATAATGCTGTCTCCCTCTGTAGTGAACATGATGGTGAGAGAAAATGGTGTCTCCCTCTGTAGTGAACATGACGGTGAGAGATAATGGTGTCTGTGATTCGGTACTTAGAACTCACATGAGATTAATCAGATATATGATTATGAGCAGAAAAAGATGTTATCTATGTGTGATATGCAAGAGGAGGAAAACTACTCCCACACATCACATTTTACACACATTTCCACAGGACAAAGAGACGTAAGGGGTATTGCTGTGATGGAATTGGTAAGACATTCATAAATATAAACGTAGGATGGGATAAATCTAAGACAAGTAGATAACAAACAACCACATTTTTCTACAAACTCAACAAAGACAAAGGAGAATCTTTTAGATATCAAGAAGTACATACCATATTTCCCCAATACCTACAGTTTTGTAATTAAAGAAAAAAATATTCTTGAGCTTACTTACTGACGAATCACTTATGCTAGTTAACTTTGTTTTCAAGTTCATTATTGTTAGAGTATTTCCCATCATCTCTTATCTGCATAATTACTTCATCAGGATGATTAGGCTTACGAAGACCAATTACAAGTTATGTATGTAAATATGTTGCTTTAATGTTAAAGAATGAAATATGTCCTGGTTGATATGGTATGATTGTTGATGAAACCGTCCAGTTGATTTGGTCCCTAACATTGTGTTTAATGTTACCTATATATGTTATTGTTCATATTTGTCTGAAGTCGTGCGTACAAGACTTTATCCTTGGGAAAAACATGAAAAACAAGTTTTGGATTATTTCCTTTTTTCTTTTTTCAAACTGAAAACTCGCTGTAAAATTTTCGTCAAAAAACCGACAGCCAGACAGCGCAAGGGTAATTAGTACCACCAGCTGTTGACAACTCGCATAATTAACCAGCCATTGCTCACGCGAGAGTCCTCCTGCTTTCCTATCTTTCTTATATAGGGTTTGTATCACTACACACACACACACACACACACACACACACACACACACACCACACACACACACACACCCACACACACACACACACACACACACACACACACACACGCACACACACACACACCATTATATTTCCACAACAAGCTACATTACACTCTCCACTAGAGGCAATTCTGCCCAGTGTACACCCTCTACCGTAACCTGCCATCTTCACTATATTGATGTTTCATCTTCAGTACACTAGTGCTTCAACTTCACTATGTTAATGTATCATCTAGGATATCAGATCAATGAGGAAACAAAAGTCGACTATATTTTTCTGCAGCTTCACTATATTTTTGCAAGTGCTGGTCTATGAAAGTTTACTTCGTCAAGTAAATCACTCATCTCACCAGATCGCAGAAATGACTCACGTCCGCGCTGCCCATCGGTACCCTGGCAAGGAATCCTTCCTTGAATTTTTCGAGGCTCACATCCAGCAAACCGGGGCTGTTAAAGATTGTATAAGCCGAACTGAGCTATATTTGCGATACTGTGAATTCTGCGAAGGCTTCGGGTACGAGAAAGCAGCCGTCCTGAACGTCGGGAGAACACTGGGACGGTGGGGCATCAAGGCAGATCGCAGACTTGGAGGACGCAACGGCCGCCACCAGGAGTACGCCTACACCAGAATTGCCTGGTTGTCCGGGAGTGAGGGCCTGGCCCAGGGAGGAAAGCGGTGCCTTCCACAATGCCAAAGGCCTTCCAGGAAGAGATCACGTCTGGATATCGAACCCGTGCACGAGAGAGTAGTGGTGAAGATCCAGACTCGGCATCAAGATGATGATGACCTGTGCGAAGGCGGACCCAGCGAGGAAACTGGTGTAGTTGACACAGGACCAGCTACCTTCCCCATCAATGTTTCTTTGGCTCCCACCAAACAACGGGGCAAAGTGATGCCTACCACTGAATTGGTGACCTTGATCCCCTACTTCTATGGGGATGAATCAGGCCTGGTGGATCCCGACGTACTCGTACTGGTCATCGATGAAGACCCTGATGTGTCCGTCGCTGCGACTGGAGGATCAGCAGCACCTGCAGCAGCAGCCGACCCTAAAGCTGAAGCGGCCGTGTTGAAGATTAAAGTCCACACCACCAACATTCATCCCTGAAATTCCTTGAACCATTAAGTTCCCGTCCCTGAGATTGGAGAAGCTGCTCCTCCTCCAGCAATCGACCCTGTTATACCCGGTCCTCAGAAGACACTTCCTATGGCAAAAGTTCTCATTCAGTTGCAAATCATTGTCAAACTATTGCACGGATTAAGCGGTTATCATAAAGGATTAAATCCTTAGGAAACGTTCCTGCCATTTATCAGTCCCATCTACTGGGAAGGAAAAAAAAATAAGAAAAATACATCCATTCTGTTGGGTGCCATAAACATGGCACAAATGGACCCTAAGTCGAACTGCTGACCTCCTAGTGGTAGGGTCCGGGCAACTTTGAGGGAACATTAACCCTCAAAGGCTAACAGCAGTCGCACAAAAGCAATAAAAATTAATCATTATTAGTCATTTACAATAATCACAGACGATGGTTATAGCCTCGCCCATTTATCATCTCATTCGCTGTGAAGGAAATCATAGGCGACTCTGATTCCACCTACATCTATCAAGTTTACCTATTTATTCAACCATCTATCCATCTGTCTATCGTCCTTATTTGAAGATTTTCTGTATCATGTAAATCTCAGCCATTGAAATGTCCTGAGATCAATGTCGTAGTGAACAAATGAATTCTAGTTTGGACTGAAATAGCCCCGTTTTTGCACATTCCTTCACAATTTGTTCACCATTTGTTACGAACTAACTTCAGAGTCGTATTACAAACATATGAAACGTGTCACCAACTCACTGTTTTGTTCATATTTTTTGCTATATTACATCTGTCAGTTTCTAACTGCAATCATCGGTTGAATATCTTTATATATTTTGCTGCTGTTTCAGTTCCTTCATAACAATGATAAACCAGACCTTGTTTTCATCATGTAACATGCAGTTCAAGAAGAAAGTCTATAGATGAGAAAAATCCAGTAGCATCAATTCAATTAATTAGATTACGCGCAGAATATTAGGCCTTCTTGACCAACACTATTTCAGACGTAATGGTTGCTCGAACATCGGCCGTTGAGATAAAGAAAGAAAAACAAAAAAATGTTTAGTAAAACTATATCATTACAAATCCAATGTATCATATATACTGATATGAAAGATAATATATAGTCTGTATTGATATCAAAGACAATATAGGCAGCAAGTATGAATTTTTCCTTTATAAATGGAAGATCATGATTGCCACTGCGATCTCGACCTGCCGTTTTCTTAATGAAATGTACGTCTCCTGAAAACGAGGCGAGGCGACCGACGCCCACGTCTGGCTCGACCCAGTTTGAGAATATATATATATATATATATATATATATATATATATATATATATATATATATATATATATATATATATATATATATATATATATACATATATATATATATATATATATATATATATATATATATATATATATATACATATATATATATATATATATATATATATATATATATATATATATATATATATATATATATATATATATATATATATATATATATGTATGTATATATATATATATATATATATATATATATATATATATATATATATATATATATATATATATATATATATATATATATATATATATATATATATATATATATATATTATCCCTGGGGATAGGGGAGAAAGAATACTTCCCAAGTATTCCCTGCGTGTCGTAGAAGGCGACTAAAAGGGGAGGGAGCGGGGGGCTAGAAATCCTCCCCTCTCGTTTTTTTTGTTTTTTTTTTTTCCAAAAGAAGGAACAGAGAATTGGGCCAGGTGAGGGTATTCCCTCAAAGGCCCAGTCTTCTGTTCTTAACGCTACCTCGCTAATGCGGGAAATGGCGAATAGTTTGAAAGAAAAAGAAAGATATATATATATATATGTATATATATATATATATATATATATATATATATATATATATATATATATATATATATATATATATATATAAATATATATATATATATATATATATATATATATATATATATATATATATATATATATATATATATATATATATATATATATATATATAAATATATATATATATTATATATATATATATATATATATATATATATATATATATATATATATATATATATATATATATATATATTTATATATATATATATATATATATATATATATATATATATATATATATATATATATATATATATATATATATATATATATATATATATATATATGGAGAAAAACTGGAGGAAGTGAAGTGTTTTAGATATCTGGGAGTGGATCTGTCAGCGGATGGAACCATGGAAGCGGAAGTGGATCATAGGGTGGGGGAGGGGGCGAAAATTTTGGGAGCCTTGAAAAATGTGTGGAAGTCGAGAACATTATCTCGGAAAGCAAAAATGGGTATGTTTGAGGGAATAGTGGTTCCAACAATGCTGTATGGTTGCGAGGCGTGGGCTATGGATAGAGATGTGCGCAGGAGGATGGATGTGCTGGAAATGAGATGTTTGAGGACAATGTGTGGTGTGAGGTGGTTTGATCGAGTAAGTAACGTAAGGGTAAGAGAGATGTGTGGAAATAAAAAGAGCGTGGTCGAGAGAGCAGAAGAGGGTGTTTTGAAATGGTTTGGGCACATGGAGAGAATGAGTGAGGAGAGATTGACCAAGAGGATATATGTGTCGGAGGTGGAGGGAACGAGGAGAAGAGGGAGACCAAATTGGAGGTGGAAAGATGGAGTGAAAAAGATTTTGTGTGATCGGGGCCTGAACATGCAGGAGGGTGAAAGGAGGGCAAGAAATAGAGTGAATTGGAGTCATGTGGTATACAGGGGTTGACGTGCTGTCAGTGGATTGAAGCAAGGCATGTGAAGCGTCTGGGGTAAACCATGGAAAGCTGTGTAGGTATGTATATTTGCGTGTGTGGACGTGTGTATGTACATGTGTATGGGGGGGGGGGGGGGTTGGGCCATTTCTTTCGTTCGCAAACGCGGGAGACGGCGACAAAGTATAAAAAAAAAAAAAAAAAAAAAAAAAAAAAAAAAAAAATATATATATATATATATATATATATATATATATATATATATATATATATATATATATATATATATATATATATATATATATATATATATATATATATATCCCTGGGGATAGGGGAGAAAGAATTATGTGACGTTCATTTTTTCATTCATTTCAAGCTAAAAGTTTGTTTTCTAAATTGTTTCTTACATTTTTCATATGTATATATATGTATGTGTGTGTGTGTGTGTGTGTGTGTGTGTGTGTATATATATATGTATATTATCCCTGGGGATAGGGGTGAAAGAATACTTCCCACGTATTCCTCGCGTGTCGTAGAAAGCGACTAGAGGGGACGGGAGCGGGGGGCCGGAAATCCTCCCCTCCTTGTATTAACTTTCTAAAATGGGAAACAGAAGAAGGAGTCACGCGGGGAGTGCTCATCCTCCTCGAAGGCTCAGAGTGGGGTGCCTAAATGTGTGTGGATGTAACCAAGATGTGAAAAAAGGAGAGATAGGTAGTATGTTTGAGGAAAGGAACCTGGATGTTTTGGCTCTGAGTGAAACGAAGCTCAAGGGTAAAGGGGAAGAGTGGTTTGGAAATGTCTGGGGAGTGAAGTCAGGGGTTAGTGAGAGGACAAGAGCAAGGGAAGGAGTAGCAATACTCCTGAAACAGGAGTTGTGGGAGTATGTGATAGAATGTAAGAAAGTAAATTCTCGATTAATATGGGTAAAATTGAAAGTTGATGGAGAGAGGTGGGTGATTATTGGTGCATATGCACCTGGGCATGAGAAGAAAGATCATGAGAGGCAAGTGTTTTGGGAGCAGCTAAATGAGTGTGTTAGCGGTTTTGATGCACGAGACCGGGTTATAGTGATGGGTAATTTGAATGCAAAGGTGAGTAATGTGGCAGTTGAGGGAATAATTGGTATGCATGGGGTGTTCAGTGTTGTAAATGGAAATGGTGAAGAGCTTGTAGATTTATGTGCTGAAAAAGGACTGATGATTGGGAATACCTGGTTTAAAAAGCGAGATATACATAAGTATACTTATGTAAGTAGGAGAGATGGCCAGAGAGCATTATTGGATTACGTGTTAATTGACAGGCGTGCGAAAGAGAGACTTTTGGATGTCAATGTGCTGAGAGGTGCAACTGGAGGGATGTCTGATCATTATCTTGTGGAGGCTAAGGTGAAGATTAGTATGGGTTTTCAGAAAAGAAGAGTGAATGTTGGGGTGAAGAAGGTGGTGAGAGTAAGTGAGCTTGGGAAGGAGACCTGTGTGAAGAAGTATCAGGAGAGACTGTGTACAGAATGGAAAAAGGTGAGAACAATGGAAGTAAGGGGAGTGGGGGAGGAATGGGATGTATTTAGGGAATCAGTGATGGATTGCGCAAAAGATGCTTGTGGCATGAGAAGAGTGGGAAGTGGGCTGTTTAGAAAGGGTAGTGAGTGGTGGGATGAAGAAGTAAGAGTATTAGTGAAAGAGAAGAGAGAGGCATTTGGACGATTTTTGCAGGGAAAAAATGCAATTGAGTGGGAGAAGTATAAAAGAAAGAGACAGGAGGTCAAGAGAAAGGTGCAAGAGGTGAAAAAAAGGGCAAATGAGAGTTGGGGTGAGAGACTATCATTAAATTTTAGGGAGAATAAAAAGATGTTCTGGAAGGAGGTAAATAGGGTGCGTAAGACAAGGGAGCAAATGGGAACTTCAGTGAAGGGCGTAAATGGGGAGGTGATAACAAGTAGTGGTGATGTGAGAAGGAGATGGAATGAGTATTTTGAAGGTTTGTTGAATGTGTCTGATGACAGAGTGGCAGATATAGGGTGTTTGGGTCGAGGTGGTGTGCAAAGTGAGAGGGTTAGGGAAAATGATTTGGTAAACAGAGAAGAGGTAGTAAAAGCTTTGCGGAAGATGAAAGCCGGCAAGGCAGCAGGTTTGGATGGTATTGCTGTGGAATTTATTAAAAAAGGGGGTGACTGTATTGTTGACTGGTTGGTAAGGTTATTTAATGTATGTATGACTCATGGTAAGGTGCCTGAGGATTGGCGGAATGCGTGCATAGTGCCATTGTACAAAGGCAAAGGGGATAAGAGTGAGTGCTCAAATTACAGAGGTATAAGTTTGTTGAGTATTCCTGGTAAATTATATGGGAGGGTATTGATTGAGAGGGTGAAGGCATGTACAGAGCATCAGATTGGGGAAGAGCAGTGTGGTTTCAGAAGTGGTAGAGGATGTGTGGATCAGGTGTTTGCTTTGAAGAATGTATGTGAGAAATACTTAGAAAAACAAATGGATTTGTATGTAGCATTTATGGATCTGGAGAAGGCATATGATAGAGTTGATAGAGATGCTCTGTGGAAGGTATTAAGAATATATGGTGTGGGAGGCAAGTTGTTAGAAGCAGTGAAAAGTTTTTATCGAGGATGTAAGGCATGTGTACGTGTAGGAAGAGAGGAAAGTGATTGGTTCTCAGTGAATGTAGGTTTGCGGCAGGGGTGTGTGATGTCTCCATGGTTGTTTAATTTGTTTATGGATGGGGTTTTTAGGGAGGTAAATGCAAGAGTCTTGGAAAGAGGGGCAAGTATGAAGTCTGTTGGGGATGAGAGAGCTTGGGAAGTGAGTCAGTTGTTGTTCGCTGATGATACAGCGCTGGTGGCGGATTCATGTGAGAAACTGCAGAAGCTGGTGACGGAGTTTGGTAAAGTGTGTGGAAGAAGAAAGTTAAGAGTAAATGTGAATAAGAGCAAGGTTATTAGGTACAGTAGGGTTGAGGGTCAAGTCAATTGGGAGGTGAGTTTGAATGGTGAAAAACTGGAGGAAGTGAAGTGTTTTAGATATCTGGGAGTGGATCTGTCAGCGGATGGAACCATGGAAGCGGAAGTGGATCATAGGGTGGGGGAGGGGGCGAAAATTTTGGGAGCCTTGAAAAATGTGTGGAAGTCGAGAACATTATCCCGGAAAGCAAAAATGGGTATGTTTGAAGGAATAGTAGTTCCAACAATGTTGTATGGTTGCTATGGATAGAGTTGTGCGCAGGAGGATGGATGTGCTGGAAATGAGATGTTTGAGGATAATGTGTGGTGTGAGGTGGTTTGATCGAGTAAGTAACGTAAGGGTAAGAGAGATGTGTGGAAATAAAAAGAGCGTGGTTGAGAGAGCAGAAGAGGGTGTTTTAAAATGGTTTGGGCACATGGAGAGAATGAGTGAGGAATGATTGACCAAGAGGATATATGTGTCGGAGGTGGAGGGAACGAGGGGAAGAGGGAGACCAAATTGGAGGTGGAAAGATGGAGTGAAAAAGATTTTGTGTGATCGGGGCCTGAACATGCAGGAGGGTGAAAGGAGGGCAAGGAATAGAGTGAATTGGAGCGATGTGGTATACAGGGGTTGACGTGCTGTCAGTGGATTGAATCAAGGCATGTGAAGCGTCCGGGGTAAACCATGGAAAGCTGTGTAGGTATGTATATTTGTGTGTGTGGACGTGTGTATGTACATGTGTATGGGGGGGGGTTGGGCCATTTCTTTCGTCTGTTTCCTTGCGCTACCTCGCAAACGCGGGAGACAGCGACAAAGTATAAAAAAAAAAAAAAAAAAAAAATATATATCCCTGGGGATAGGGGAGAAAGAATACTTCCCACGCACTCCTCGCGTGTCGCAGAAGGCGACTAAAGGAGACGGGAGAGAGTGGCTGGAAACCCTCCCTTCCTTGTATCTTAACTTTCTAAAATGGGAAACAGAAGAAGGAGTCACGCGGGAAGTGCTCATCCTTCTCGAAGGCTCAGACTGAGATGTCTAAATGTGTGTGGATGTAAACAAGTTGAGAAAAAAGGAGAGATAGGTAGTATGTTTGAGGAAAAGAACCTGCATGTTTTGGCTCTGAGTGAAACGAAGCTCAAGGGGAAAGGGGAAGAGTGGTTTGGGAATGTATTGGGAGTAAAGTCAGGGGGTAGTAAGAGGACAAGACTAAAGGGAAGGAGTAGCACTACTCCTGAAACAGGAGTGGTGGGAGTATGCGACAGAGTGTAAGAAAGTAAACTCTAGATTGATGTGGGTAAAACTGAAAGAGGATGGAGAGAGATGGGTGATTATTGGTGCATATGCACCGGGGCAACTCCACCACCACAACCACCAACACCACCACCATCACCAACACCACCACCATCACCACCATCACCATCACCACCACCATCACCAACATCACCACCACCATCACCAACATCACCACCACCACCATCACCAACACCACCACCATCACCAACACCCCCAACCACCACCACAAAAAAAAGTCAAAACATTTATGAACTTCGCAACCAGGTGCGTGCAGAAGTCTTTTTAACTGGCTCTCCCCTTTCTTCAAGAACCTCATTCGTTCCTTGTTACTTATGTAAACATTCTGTTTAATATTATATCATAAGAAAACAGAAAGTAGAACCAAGAAAGGTATCCTAAATATATCTTTCTCTTACGCCTCCGAGACTATTTTCATCTTATTATCAAATCTCTTGCACATATCGTGTCCACAGTACTTATCATAACAATCACAACAGATTCTAATGACAGAACATGAGGATAAAAGACAAGTGAAAATGATCATAAATGTGAGAGATTCGCTTGGTGCGTTGAACGTAGTGACCCCGTCCAATATATGGTGGTAATGGTCACGCCCGTTCATGCTTCAGATCAAAGACATTGGCCACCCTAAGTGTGGGAGCCAACCTGACTACACGGCTCCCTTTTCTAATGCCCGCAGGAGCAGACCTATGGGGAAAATAAGCATTGTATCAAGAGTGAATGAGAAGACAAGAACTACTTCTCAGAATTGAGAACCTATGAATTTATGGACATTTTCCTGCTATTGTGGGTTGCTTGCCAAGTACACAAACTTTTCTTGTGTTTAAAGTGGGTTTGAGAGCCTCTAGTGATACACACATTCTATTGTACTACTAAAGTATGGGTTGGTACGTCTGTAGTCTTCCTGCTTATCAAATTTAGGTAAATATCTCCTTTTGTCACGTAAAACTGCAGGCTCCCAAACCCCTACACTTTCCATGTTAGTGAAACGTACACTGGAAAGCCCACAGACATTTGTATTACCGCGAAAGGCAGGCAGGCAACTTAAAAAGCTGGCAGACAAGTGACACAGCAGGCAAGCAGGCAAAAGGAAGGTAGACAAATGGGCAGGCAGGCAGGCACGTAGAAAAAAGGCAGGAAGGCAAGCAATCAGGTAGGCAAACGCAGGCAAGCAGGCAATGAAAAAACAGGGAGGCAGGCAATCAAGCAAAAAGGCAGGTAAACATGAAAAAAAGTGACAAAAACGCAGGCAAGCAAACAGGCAAGGAAATAAAAAACAAGCAAGCAGACAATGGCGTCTTAGCAACATCTCTTTTTTGTATATCACTTGACTGTTCTACGTCATCTATCTCGTTCTTGTATCTCCCCTATTTTCTCATCTTGGTTACATCCACACACATTTAGACACCCCAATCTGTGCCTTCGAGGAGGCTGAGCACTCCCCGCGTGACTCCTTCTTCTGTTTCCCCTTTTAGAAAGTTAGAATACAAGGAGGGAAGGGTTTCCAGCCCCCCGCTCCCGTCCCCTTTAGTCGCCTTCTGCGACACGTGAGAAATGCGTGGGAAGTATTCTTTCTCCCCTAATCCCAGGGATAAGAATATATATATATATATATATATATATCATACAAAGCTCCAACAGCCAGGATCGAACCTGGGACCCCTTGTGCAAGAGGCAGGCATGCTAACCGCTAGGCTAAGGGACTGTATAATAGGAAACAACTATTCGAAATACTAAGTACTCGAATACCCTTCGTCTCACAATGGTGAGCAACGGGGTCTATCGATTGTTTCCGAACAGAACAACTATTATACAGTCCCTTAGCCTAGCGGTTAGCATGCCTGCCTCTTGCACAAGGGGTCCCAGGTTCGATCCTGGCTGTTGGAGCTTTGTATGTTCTATGAAAGTGCGCGTTCATATACACTTTATTCGTATTCATATAACTCCGCGTTGCACAGTCAGGTTCGGTAAAACGCTATCAGCTGGCTATGTGTTCTGTTCGGGGTCCCAGGTTCGATCCTGGCTGTTGGAGCTTTGTATGTTCTATGAAGGTGCGCGTTCATATACACTTTATTCGTATGTATATATATATATATATATAATATAATATAATCAAATTTTGTGAGAACCAAACTGGAAAAACTCTAGTTATATCTATAACAAAACAACGCAATGTATCACGAATAATTTAATTAAATCTCAAGTAATTACAAGTTACTAATTCAAAATGACGGACACTTTATGGCAGTATTGGGTATTCTTAGTTTACGCCATACAAAAGTTAAGAAATTTACTGGCAGCCGATACATCTAATATCAGAGGCACTCTGGTATATAAGAATTAGCTCCTAAATGAATATTCTTAGAGATTTAAATTACAAATATATTTCCTCTAACTTCTTTGGGATGTAAAGTGTAAGATTATCATGATTATAAGTGAACATATACGTACTTAAGTATTTTTGCCAGTATTTCACACACAAAATACCACCCCACAGTTCACTTCACATAGGAACACCAACTTGGTCACAAAGGACCGTGGGAAACACATGCAAACCCACATTATCATATATCTATCACTTAGGTAATATTACTGTGACCGACGACGCTTCCTGCTAACTGACCATATTGAAGCCAGGATGACCAGGCCTGAGCCTGAGGCCAGCTGATCCCCCACACTAACCCTCCATCACACATTGCCATAATAGATCACCAAGTCTTGGTTTACTAACCCTCCATCACACATTGCCATAAGAGATCACCAAGTCTTGGTTTAGTAACCCTCCATCACACATTGCCATAATAGATCACCAAGTCTTGGTTTACTAACCCTCCATCACACATTGCCATAATAGATCACCAAGTCTTGGTTTACTAACCCTCCATCACACATTGCCATAAGAGATCACCAAGTCTTGGTTTATGTAGTTTTAATCTAATATGAATATCATTGCCTTACACTTTTAATAGAATAATGAATATAAACTCAGACATAAAGTGTTTTCTTATATTTTTTTAAATTCTTTACCTTTAAATAATATCAATTTTCTATAAAGAATAATTCATGACACGGTTGACGGCACCGCTAGTTGGAGACACGGGATTATTTTCCAGAACGGATCTACTTACTCGTTATCGAACATTATAATTATCTAAAGGCAAAACACGAAGGCAGTTATATTCACATTTGGTGACAACTATATTAACAAAGAATTAGATGATTTATTATGGTAATATGTGTCGGGTTGAGGCAGGTCAGGCGTCGTCTGGCAACTTGTGATGATGATAATAAATTCCACTAAATATTTTCTCTACGTAATATTTTCTTTAATGTGTAAAACTTCGATGAAAAGTCTGCAAGATTCGATGCCAGATTGTTTATATTGTTGAAGATATTACTGATTTCTACATGTAAAATATTTATCTTATCTGCAAAATAGAAATCTTTATGTTAGATATGTTAGTACTATCGGTTTCACTTTAGATACATTTCTGTATCCTGTGTTCCAGAAAAGTTATGGAACTTTTTCATTATCGTATGAAATGATTAACATAGATACGATATCCCTTGTATTTCAATAGAAATCTACTAAATAAATACACTTTTGCCAT
Source organism: Panulirus ornatus (assembly GCF_036320965.1). NCBI lineage: Eukaryota > Metazoa > Arthropoda > Malacostraca > Decapoda > Palinuridae > Panulirus > Panulirus ornatus. Next base: position 2,616,729 of record NC_092266.1, read on the forward strand.
GTGTATTCTGCGGTAATCACAGTCCGTACTGTTGAATGTGCCCAGAGAGCTTGTGCAGAAGTTGGATCCCTTCCTTCACGTTATCAAGAACGTAGCACAACAGGGACTTCTTTACCATATCAACCGTGTTATTCTCTAAGGAATCTTTTACCTGTTTCACAGTGGCTGCCTTCCCTGTATATTGAGGTGCTACACCCACTCCAGGATCTCATAGTCACTCAGGATCTTGCCAGGCTGGTGGGACTCTCCAGCTCCCTCGTCAGGAGTTGAGGCCTGGTTGGGCACCTACCTCTTGAGGCAGAGGAGGCCCTGCCACCAGAGGTAGCCACCTGCTGCAGTTGGCGCTGTATAGCTGTGACGGTAGCTATGATGCTGACCATCTGGCGCTTCCACATCTTAATCTGTCTACCAAGGCAGTCAATACGACGTGTGAACCCACCCATCCCTGCCAGACTCCACTCTGCTGTGCCTTTGGAAGTGGGTGCTGGGTCAGGGTCCTCTTCTTCCTTGTGAAGAGGTGTCAGGAAGGAGGGCCACAGGTCTGGTATGATCATCAGAGCGCCACACGTGCCAGCCAGCCAGCCAACACTCCTGCCATCTCTGCCCTGCTGACACATTATCTTGCCTCATGTGGCCTCTCATGTGTGTGTATGTGACTGTATACACAACTTCTCTCCCTCTCTTACCTGGATTTATCACATTGCATGAATATCCCACTGAATTCCACCTTATCTTTATGTTCCCTGGCTTACCTGTGTGTGTGTGTGTGTGTGTGTGTGTGTGTGTGTGTGTGTGTGTGTGTGTGTGTGTGTGTGCATACGTTTCAAGAGTGAGAGAGGTCCTTCACTTCCTCCAAAATACGTAAATACTTTCCCTTCTCTTTTATTTTTCCCTTTCATTATTCTCTATGTATTTCAACTAAGGCCCGGCCTTGATGTGGGCTTTGTATCCGTGACCGGAACCTTCCACATGAAAACAAGAACATTCAAAAGGTTAAGAAATGAGGCAACACCAGAACTCTCTCCTCGTACGACACACATAGTAATCATAAAGGTATTACACACACACACACACACACACACACACACACACACACAGACACACCTGCGCCAGGCTGGAGGCGGGGCATCGTGACGTCATAGGGAGTTCCCTCCCCCCGCCAGATCCAAACAGTTGTTGTGTCTGGTGAGGGAGGTTCAACACTTCCCTCATATATATTGATCTTTACATTATAATCGACAATTTTATAACTAGTTCCAGTAAGCCGACGGTGAAACGACGGCAGAGGTAGAGCGACCGACACGACCACTTGTCGTCCCTCAGCGTCACATGAGAAGCGACTCTACAACTTGTGGTGTCTGATGGTGAAGGTTGTATGTTGTACGTGGCCGTTATGCCCCCACCCCACACAACCCATGGTGGGGTAGAGAGACGACATCCCCGATACCAATGGGAAGGTGTGGGATAGACGAGGGATGGGGATAGCTGCCGACACGACTCTTCTCCTTCCTTACGGGCGAAAGGTCGCCATCTTTGATAGACCTGCTCTCATTGGCCCCGCTTATCTGATCTTTTATTTCCCCGTTATCTTTCTCATGGTAGCTGAGACGGCACGGGAAACTGAAAGCCCTAATCATATGACTGGCTGTACCATAACCTCTCTATGTTATCATGTAAACGTCAAGCTACGCCAGGCATCCATTTATCGACCAGCCACGAGGGCAGGACAAAGACCTGGGTTGGACGGGCCCATGTGTGGTCCATAGTCAGCAACGCTACTAACCACCACAGCGCTTTCATTCATCTTCAAGTTTATTGTTACATTATGCCGTGCTCTCTTCCCATACATATATATCAAACAAATATTCTCAAAGGTCATCAACTGAAACTTTTGTGAAAAGTGAGGAAACATCAAAGCTAACTAGTTTGAAATCAAAATTAACATTGATATTGTTAAGCTTTTTGACTAAATCTACATTTTTCATGATATTAGAATTTGATATCTTACCCACTAAAGGGCTCAATAAAAAAACTAATCATTTTGACAGTTTATATGTGATGGAGCCTACTGAACTCACTATAGGTCTTGCTGGAAAATTTTGTTTATGTGTTTTCATAAGTCCATACATATATGGCAATTAGGGGGACAAAGATGACCAACTTTAGATAAGAGAACTATTACCTTTCAACAACAACTTCATTTCTTTATTGAAATGGGAATTAATTGCTTTTAGGGGATTCTTACTGAGTTTAGAATACGTTGTGTCATCATTTATAAGATCATGATCTTTAGATAAATATTTACTTTTGTCTAAAATCACAACAGTGTTAGCCTTATCCGCTTCAGTAATATGTATATTTTTGTCTTTTTTTAGGTGTTAATAGCTCTTATAAATCTTTCAGGGCAATTAGGTTCCAATGGATTTGACAAACTGGCATACAGTAAACCCTTACAGATAATAATTTCATCATTAGTTAAATTACTATATTTCTCTAAATTGCAAAAAGACTTCGAGACATCAACACAGCTGGCTTCCCTGTTAGAGCACACAAAACTTAATCCATAGCCTAAGGCAAGACAAGGAATCTTTATCTAGTTGTTTATTAGACAGGTTTATCACAAAGGTGGGTTTGTGTTCTTAGTCCAGTCGCTGTTTTTGATAAGATGGTCCTACTTACAGTCTAGTTTCGTTTGTAGCATATTGCATTCATTCCTTGATCGATTATAGCAATAGTCCAAAATCCGGTTCCTCCAATATGTCGGTATTGCCATTATGCTTTGTCGCTGTCTCCCGCGTTGGTGAGGCAGCGCAAGGAAACGGTCGAAAGAAAAGCCCAACCCATCCACTTACACATGTATATACATAACCGCCCACATGCGCACATATACATACCTATACATTTCAACGTATGCATATATATACATACACAGACATATACAAATATACACATGTACATACATTCCTTACCCTTCATCCATTCCCGTCTCCACCCAGCCACACATGAAATGGCACCCCCCCCCCAAACCCCACGCCACCCACCCTTCCCCGGCGCGCACGAGGTAGCGCTAGGAAAAGACTACAAAGACTACAAAGGCCACATTCGTTCACACTCAGTCTCTAGCTGTCATGTGTAATGCACCGAACCCACAGCTCCCTTACCACATCCAGGTCCCACAGAACATTCCATGGTTTACCCGAGACGCTTCAATGCGCTGGTTCATTCCATTGACCCCGGTATACTATATTGTTCCAATTCACTTTATTCGTTGCACGCCTTTCACCCTCCTGTATGTTCAGGCCCTGATCGCTTAAAAATTTTTTTCACTCCATCCTTCCACCTCCAGTTTGGTCTCCCACTTCTCCTCGTTCCTTCCACCTCTGACACATATATCCTCTTTGTTAATCTTTCCTCACTCATTCTCTCCATGTGATCAAACCATTTCAAAACACCCTCTTCTGCTCTCTCAACCACACTCTTTTTATTACCACACATCTCTTACCCTTTCACTATCTAATAGATCAAACCACATCACGCCACATATTGTCCTCAAACATTTCATTTCTAACACATCCACCCACTTCCGCACAACCCTATTCATAGCCAACGCCTCGCAACCATATAACATTGTAGGAGCAACTATTCTTTCAAACATGTAAGGTTGAGTTGATAGGAAGGAAATCAGGTCTTCTTCGTCTGTGGTACTCAATGAAGATCAGGCGGCCTTTGTAGATTTATTACAACAAAACGTGTACGTCCATCTGTAGTACTCTGGGCTAAAGTCTTATGACACACTACGACACACTCTAGTGAACAGTGTGACGATGCTGGCCAGTGTGTCCCCTCAGGTCACACTGGCAGGGGTTATATTGGAGTCCGTCATCACCCATTCAACAACGTGTTCAAATAACAGATCAGCTCTTACGTGTTCAAACATCCTGATTAACAGTAGCCCGTGGGAACAGTGAGCCCATGGCAACATGCATCTAACTCTATGTAACGAACAGTAAAATGATAATAACAAATACCTAATGAAAAATTGATGGTAGTGTGCGTCTTATATATATATATATATATATATATATATATATATATATATATATATATATATATATATATATATATATATATATATATATATATATATATATATATCTTTTATACTTCTCCCACTCAATTGCATTTTTTCCCTGCAAAAATCGTCCAAATGCCTCTCTCTTCTCTTTCACTAATACTCTTACTTCTTCATCCCACCACTCACTACCCTTTCTAAACAGCCCACCTCCCACTCTTCTCATGCCACAAGCATCTTTTGCGCAATCCATCACTGATTCCCTAAATACATCCCATTCCTCCCCGACTCCCCTTACTTCCATTGTTCTCACCTTTTTCCATTCTGTACACAGTCTCTCCTGGTACTTCCCCACACAGGTCTCCTTCCCAAGCTCACTTACTCTCACCACCTTCTTCACCCCAACATTCACTCCTCTTTTCTGAAAACCCATACTAATCTTCACCTTAGCCTCCACAAGATAATGATCAGACATCCCTCCAGTTGCACCTCTCAGCACATTAACATCCAAAAGTCTCTCTTTCGCACGCCTGTCAATTAACACGTAATCCAATAACGCTCTCTGGCCATCTCTCCTACTTACATAAGTATACTTATGTATATCTCGCTTTTTAAACCAGGTATTCCCAATCATCAGTCCTTTTTCAGCACATAAATCTACAAGCTCTTCACCATTTCCATTTACAACACTGAACACCCCATGCATACCAATTATTCCCTCAACTGCCACATTACTCACCTTTGCATTCAAATCACCCATCACTATAACCCGGTCTCGTGCATCAAAACCGCTAACACACTCATTTAGCTGCTCCCAAAACACTTGCCTCTCATGATCTTTCTTCTCATGCCCAGGTGCATATGCACCAATAATCACCCACCTCTCTCCATCAACTTTCAATTTCAAATTACAGAGGTATAAGTTTGTTGAGTATTCCTGGTAAATTATATGGGAGGGTATTGATTGAGAGGGTGAAGGCATGTACAGAGCATCAGATTGGGGAAGAGCAGTGCGGTTTCAGAAGTGGTAGAGGATGTGTGGATCAGGTGTTTGCTTTGAAGAATGTATGTGAGAAATACTTAGAAAAGCAAATGGATTTGTATGTAGCATTTATGGATCTGGAGAAGGCATATGATAGAGTTGATAGAGATGCTCTGTGGAAGGTATTAAGAATATATGGTGTGGGAGGCAAGTTGTTAGAAGCAGTGAAAAGTTTTTATCGAGGATGTAAGGCATGTGTACGTGTAGGAAGAGAGGAAAGTGATTGGTTCTCAGTGAATGTAGGTTTGCGGCAGGGGTGTGTGATGTCTCCATGGTTGTTTAATTTGTTTATGGATGGGGTTGTAAAGGAGGTAAATGCAAGAGTCCTGGAAAGAGGGGCAAGTATGAAGTCTGTTGGGGATGAGAGAGCTTGGGAAGTGAGTCAATTGTTGTTCGCTGATGATACAGCGCTGGTGGCTGATTCATGTGAGAAACTGCAGAAGCTGGTGACTGAGTTTGGTAAAGTGTGTGGAAGAAGAAAGTTGAGAGTAAATGTGAATAAGAGCAAGGTTATTAGGTACAGTAGGGGTGAGGGTCAAGTCAATTGGGAGGTGAGTTTGAATGGAGAAAAACTGGAGGAAGTGAAGTGTTTTAGATATCTGGGAGTGGATCTGTCAGCGGATGGAACCATGGAAGCGGAAGTGGATCATAGGGTGGGGGAGGGGGCGAAAATTTTGGGAGCCTTGAAAAATGTGTGGAAGTCGAGAACATTATCTCGGAAATCAAAAATGGGTATGTTTGAGGGAATAGTGGTTCCAACAATGCTGTATGGTTGCGAGGCGTGGGCTATGGATAGAGATGTGCGCAGGAGGATGGATGTGCTGGAAATGAGATGTTTGAGGACAATGTGTGGTGTGAGGTGGTTTGATCGAGTAAGTAACGTAAGGGTAAGAGAGATGTGTGGAAATAAAAAGAGCGTGGTCGAGAGAGCAGAAGAGGGTGTTTTGAAATGGTTTGGGCACATGGAGAGAATGAGTGAGGAGAGATTGACCAAGAGGATATATGTGTCGGAGGTGGAGGGAACGAGGAGAAGAGGGAGACCAAATTGGAGGTGGAAAGATGGAGTGAAAAAGATTTTGTGTGATCGGGGCCTGAACATGCAGGAGGGTGAAAGGAGGGCAAGAAATAGAGTGAATTGGAGTCATGTGGTATACAGGGGTTGACGTGCTGTCAGTGGATTGAAGCAAGGCATGTGAAGCGTCTGGGGTAAACCATGGAAAGCTGTGTAGGTATGTATATTTGCGTGTCTGGACGTGTGTATGTACATGTGTATGGGGGGGGGGGTTGGGCCATTTCTTTCGTCTGTTTCCTTGCGCTACCTCGCAAACGCGGGAGACAGCGACAAAGTATAAAAAAAAAAAAAAAAAAAAAAAAAAATATATATATATATATATATATATGGTCGTTTTCTGTGATGAGAAAACGTTCTCTACTGACGCCCCGTACAGCAGCAGGTCAGGTTGGGGCACAATGCTCTACCCTGAGCCGGAGCCATTTGACCTGGTCGTGCACGACAACTGCCCCATCCACAGCTGTCGGTCGGTCGGGCTGTTAGGGTGTGGTTTGAGCCTCACTGGGGAATGTTGCCACCAACCACATCCCCTCCCTGACGTGAACCCCACTGAACATATGTCCTGAATCCAGACTTGCTCATGTCATCACTGATGATGACGTCAACACATCACACTTGCTGACGTCACCATCATCATCATGTCATCACTGATGACGTCAACACCACCACATGACACTTGCTGACGTCATCATCATGATGTCATCAGTGATGACGTCAACACCACCACATGACACTTGGTGACGTCATCATTATCATGATGTCATCAGTGATGACGTCAACACCACATGACTCTTAGTGACGTCATGATGTGGTGGTAGTCTTGTGTTGATCAGGTCAGGTTTGGTGGCTGATTCTAAATATGGCCTCCTCCTCCTCCTCCGTTGTTCTCTCTCATCTCTGGTGATCGAGATATGATGATATAATTGCTGTGTCACATACAACATACAACCATCCTCTACCATCATTATTGTTGCCTTTTGCATCAAGAGAAATGGCTTCCTACAAGTAGCATTTGTTTATTTAGGATTAAATGATGACATCCACACAATCAGATAATGGTGGTGACGGTGAGCCCAACCTAGAAAGTTATATATCATTATGGTTCATCATGTCCTCACACATGTCACGTTTGTGCTCACCTGACCCACCACAATCACCTGCAATGATCCAGCAGTCATCCACCATCATCCCAGTGTCCCAGGTATGGGTATCCCAGTGTCCCAGGTATGGGTATCCCAGTGTCCCAGGTATGGGTATCCCAGTGTCCCAGGTATGGGTATCCCAGTGTCCCAGGTATGGGTGTCCCAGTGTCCCAGGTATGGATATCCAAGTGTCACAGGTATGGGTATCCCAGTGTCCCAGGTATGGGTATCCCAGTGTCCCAGGTATGGGTATCCCAGTGTCCCAGGTATGGGTATCCCAGTGTCCCAGGTATGGGTATCCCAGTGTCCCAGGTATGGGTATCCCAGTGTCCCAGGTATGGGTATCCCAGTGTCCCAGGTATGGTATCCCAGTGTCCCAGGTATGGGTATCCCAGTGTCCCAGGTATGGGTATCCCAGTGTCCCAGGTATGGGTATCCCAGTGTCCCAGGTATGGGTATCCCAGTGTCCCAGGTATGGGTATCCCAGTGTCCCAGGTATGGGTATCCCAGTGTCCCAGGTATGGTATCCCAGTGTCCCAGGTATGGGTATCCCAGTGTCCCAGGTATGGGTATCCCAGTGTCCCAGGTATGGGTATCCCAGTGTCCCAGGTATGGGTATCCCAGTGTCCCAGGTATGGGTATCCCAGTGTCCCAGGTATAGGTATCCCAGTGTCCCAGGTATGGGTATCCCAGTGTCCCAGGTATGGGTATCCCAGTGTCCCAGGTATGGGTATGCCAGTGTCCCAGGTATGGGTATCCCAGTGTCCCAGGTATGGGTATCCCAGTGTCCCAGGTATAGGTATCCCAGTGTCCCAGGTATGGGTATCCCAGTGTCCCAGGTATGGGTATCCCAGTGTCCCAGGTATGGGTATCCCAGTGTCCCAGGTATAGGTATCCCAGTGTCCCAGGTATGGGTATCCCAGTGTCCCAGGTATGGTATCCCAGTGTCCCAGGTATGGGTATCCCAGTGTCCCAGGTATGGGTATCCCAGTGTCCCAGGTATGGGTATCCCAGTGTCCCAGGTATGGGTATCCCAGTGTCCCAGGTATGGGTATCCCAGTGTCCCAGGTATAGGTATCCCAGTGTCCCAGGTATGGGTATCCCAGTGTCCCAGGTATGGGTATCCCAGTGTCCCAGGTATGGGTATCCCAGTGTCCCAGGTATGGGTATCCCAGTGACCCAGGTATGGGTATCCCAGTGTCCCAGGTATGGGTATCCCAGTGTCCCAGGTATGGGTATCCCAGTGTCCCAGGTATGGGTATCCCAGTGTCCCAGGTATGGGTATCCCAGTGTCCCAGGTATAGGTATCCCAGTGTCCCAGGTATGGGTATCCCAGTGTCCCAGGTATGGGTATCCCAGTGTCCCAGGTATGGGTATCCCAGTGTCCCAGGTATAGGTATCCCAGTGTCCCAGGTATGGGTATCCCAGTGTCCCAGGTATGGGTATCCCAGTGTCCCAGGTATGGGTATCCCAGTGTCCCAGGTATGGGTATCCCAGTGTCCCAGGTATGGGTATCCCAGTGACCCAGGTATGGGTATCCCAGTGTCCCAGGTATGGGTATCCCAGTGTCCCAGGTATGGGTATCCCAGTGTCCCAGGTATGGGTATCCCAGTGTCCCAGGTATGGGTATCCCAGTGTCCCAGGTATGGGTATCCCAGTGTCCCAGGTATGGGTATCCCAGTGTCCCCGGGATCTTTCTTCCATTGTTCTTAAATCTTGGTGGAATGGTTGAGCCAGTTCCTCACTTAGGTTGTCTGGCCAAGTGGGTGTGGAGGTAATGCACTTTGATGTTCATTTTACAGCCAAGTTGAGGGAAAGAAGATGGCAGGTTCTCCACTAGTTCAGGGTAGTTATCTGCTTTATGGTGACCAAGACAATTCCTTACAACCACAGTGAACGAAGACCATGCCTCTGCCTCAACATTGGTCATTGAATCTTGGAAATGTGGGTCTTTCATGAGTTCCATGATTTGTGACCCGTCGACAATACCTGCCTTCACCTTCTCCATGATCAGCGCTCGACATTTTCTGCCTGTGTAGTCAAAGTAGAGTGTCGTTCATTGTTCCAAACCTTCACAAAGTGTTTCATTAAACCTAGTTTGATGTGCAGTGGTGGTACAATGATCTTATCTCTGTCAACCAAGGGTTCTGCCATGACATTCTTGTCTCCAACCAACATGTTTTCTCTCAGAGACCATTGTTTTCTCAGCCAGTGCTTATCCTCAGCTCTACTATCCCAGAGACAGATAAAGCTGGGCTACTTGTTGTACCCACTCTGCTGACACAGGAGAAAAGTCACCATCTTAAGATCCACACACATTAACAATTGGTGATGGTGGTATGATATCTTGTGTAAGACCAGCACGATTGTGTCCTGCTGTTCACTCATCATACTTGAACCACCAATTGGGAGTGATCCATTTATTGATAATTGCATTATCTGAAAACCTGTATCTGCTACAAGGAAATGAAGGTCATAATGTTTGTCAGTGGCGTAAATATACCTAGATTCATGTCTAAAATATATATATATATATATATATATGTATATATATATATATATATATATATATATATATATATATATATATATATATATATATATATATATATATATATATATATATATATATATATATAGAGAGAGAGAGAGAGAGAGAGAGAGAGAGAGAGAGTGAATTGGAGCGATGTGGTATACAGGGGTTGACGTGCTGTCAGTGGATTGAATCAAGGCATGTGAAGCGTCCGGGGTAAACCATGGAAAGCTGTGTAGGTATGTATATTTGCGTGTGTGGACGTGTGTATGTACATGTGTATGGGGGGGGTTGGGCCATTTCTTTCGTCTGTTTCCTTGCGCTACCTCGCAACCGCGGGAGACAGCGACGAGGTAAAAAAAAAAAAAAAAAAAAAAAATATATATATATATATATATATATATATATATATATATATATATATATATATATATATATATATATATATATATATTATTTTTTTTTTCCTTTTTTTGCCGCTGTCTCCCGCGTTTGCGAGGTAGCGCAAGGAAACAGACGAAAGAAATGGCCCAACCCACCCCCATACACATGTATATACATACGTCCACACACGCAAGTATACATACCTACACAGCTTTCCATAGTTTACCCCAGACGCTTCACATGCCCTGATTCAATCCACTGACAGCACGTCAACCCTGGTATATCACATCGATCCAATTCACTCTATTCCTTGCCCTCCTTTCACCCTCCTGCATGTTCAAGCCCCGATCACACAAAATCTTTTTCACTTCATCTTTCCACCTCCAATTTGGTCTCCCACTTCTCCTCGTTCGCTCCACCTCCGATACATATATCCTCTTGGTCAATCTTTCCTCACTCATTCTCTCCATGTGCCGAAACCATTTCAAAACACCCTCTTCTGCTCTCTCAACCACGCTCTTTTTATTTCCACACATCTCTCTTACCCTTACATTACCTACTCGATCAAACCACCTCACACTACACATTGTCCTCAAGCATCTCATTTCCAGCACATCCATCCTCCTGCGCACAACTCTATCCATAGCCCACGCCTCGCAACCATACAACATTGTTGGAACCACTATTCCTTCAAACATACCCATTTTTGCTTTCCGAGATAATGTTCTCGACTTCCACACATTCTTCAAGGCTCCCAGGATTTTCGCCCCCTCCTCCACCCTATGATCCACTTCCGCTTCCATGGTTCCATCCGCTGCCAGATCCACTCCCAGATATCTAAAACACTTTACTTCCTCCAGTTTTTCTCCATTCAAACTTACCTCCCAATTGACTTGACCCTCAACTTTACTGTACCTAATAACCTTGCTCTTGTTCACATTTACTCTTAACTTTCTTGTTTCACACACTTTACCAAACTCAGTCACCAGCTTCTGCAGTTTCTCACGTGAATCAGCCACCAGCGCTGTATCATCAGCGAACAACAACTGACTCACTTCCCAAGCTCTCTCATCCACAATATATACATATATATATATATATATATATATATATATATATATATATATATATATATATATATATATATATATATATATATATATAGGAGGTCAAGAGAAAGGTGCAAGAGGTGAAAAAAAGGGCAAATGAGAGTTGGGGTGAGAGAGTATCATTAAATTTTAGGGAGAATGAAAAGATGTTCTGGAAGGAGGTAAATAAAGTGCGTAAGACAAGGGAGCAAATGGGAACTTCAGTGAAGGGCGCAAATGGGGAGGTGATAACAAGTAGTGGTGATGTGAGAAGGAGATGGAGTGAGTATTTTGAAGGTTTGTTGAATGTGTTTGATGATAGAGTGGCAGATATAGGGTGTTTTGGTCGAGGTGGTGTGCAAAGTGAGAGGGTTAGGGAAAATGATTTGGTAAACAGAGAAGAGGTAGTGAAAGTTTTGCGGAAGATGAAAGCCGGCAAGGCAGCAGGTTTGGATGGTATTGCAGTGGAATTTATTAAAAAAGGGGGTGACTGTATTGTTGACTGGTTGGTAAGGTTATCTAATGTATGTATGACTCATGGTGAGGTGCCTGAGGATTGGCGGAATGCGTGCATAGTGCCATTGTACAAAGGCAAAGGGGATAAGAGTGAGTGCTCAAATTACAGAGGTATAAGTTTGTTGAGTATTCCTGGTAAATTATATGGGAGGGTATTGATTGAGAGGGTGAAGGCATGTACAGAGCATCAGATTGGGGAAGAGCAGTGTGGTTTCAGAAGTGGTAGAGGATGTGTGGATCAGGTGTTTGCTTTGAAGAATGTATGTGAGAAATACTTAGAAAAGCAAATGGATTTGTATGTAGCATTTATGGATCTGGAGAAGGCATATGATAGAGTTGATAGAGATGCTCTGTGGAAGGTATTAAGAATATATGGTGTGGGAGGAAAGTTGTTAGAAGCAGTGAAAAGTTTTTATCGAGGATGTAAGGCATGTGTACGTGTAGGAAGAGAGGAAAGTGATTGGTTCTCAGTGAATGTAGGTTTGCGGCAGGGGTGTGTGATGTCTCCATGGTTGTTTAATTTGTTTATGGATGGGGTTGTTAGGGAGGTAAATGCAAGAGTTTTGGAAAGAGGGGCAAGTATGAAGTCTGTTGGGGATGAGAGAGCTTGGGAAGTGAGTCAGTTGTTGTTCGCTGATGATACAGCGCTGGTGGCTGATTCATGTGAGAAACTGCAGAAGCTGGTGACTGAGTTTGGTAAAGTGTGTGGAAGAAGAAAGTTAAGAGTAAATGTCAATAAGAGCAAGGTTATTAGGTACAGTAGGGTTGAGGGTCAAGTCAATTGGGAGGTGAGTTTGAATGGAGAAAAACTGGAGGAAGTGAAGTGTTTTAGATATCTGGGAGTGGATCTGGCAGCGGATGGAACCATGGAAGCGGAAGTGGATCATAGGGTGGGGGAGGGGACGAAAATTCTGGGGGCCTTGAAGAATGTGTGGAAGTCGAGAACATTATCTCGGAAAGCAAAAATGGGTATGTTTGAAGGAATAGTGGTTCCAACAATGTTGTATGGTTGCGAGGCGTGGGCTATGGATAGAGTTGTGCGCAGGAGGATGGATGTGCTGGAAATGAGATGTTTGAGGACAATGTGTGGTGTGAGGTGGTTTGATCGAGTGAGTAACGTAAGGGTAAGAGAGATGTGTGGAAATAAAAAGAGCGTGGTTGAGAGAGCAGAAGAGGGTGTTTTGAAGTGGTTTGGGCACATGGAGAGGATGAGTGAGAAAGATTGACCAAGAGGATATATGTGTCGGAGGTGGAGGGAGCAAGGAGAAGAGGGAGACCAAATTGGAGGTGGAAAGATGGAGTGAAAAAGATTTTGTGTGATCGGGGCCTGAACATGCAGGAGGGTGAAAGGAGGGCAAGGAATAGAGTGAATTGGAGCGATGTGGTATACCGGGGTTGACGTGCTGTCAGTGGATTGAATCAAGGCATGTGAAGCGTCTGGGGTAAACCATGGAAAGCTGTGTAGGTATGTATATTTGCGTGTGTGGACGTATGTATATACATGTGTATGGAGGGGGGGTTGGGCCATTTCTTTCGTCTGTTTCCTTGCGCTACCTCGCAAACGCGGGAGACAGCGACAAAGTAAAAAAAAAAAAAAAAAAATATATATATATATATATATATATATATATATATATATATATATATATATATATATATATATATATATATATATATATATATATATATTATCCCTGGGGATAGAGGAGAAAGAATACTTCCCACGTATTCCCTGCGTGTCGTAGAGGGCGACTAAAAGGGGAGGGAGCGGGGTGCTGGAAATCCTCCCCTCTCGTTTATTTTTTTTTTCAATTTTCCAAAATAAGGAACAGAGAAGGGGGCCAGGTGAGGATATTCCCTCAAAGGCCCAGTCCTCTGTTCTTAACGCTACCTCGCTAACGCGGGAAATGGCGAATAGTTTGAAAGAAAAAGATATATATATATATATATATATATATATATATATATATATATATATATATATATATATATATATATATATATATATATATATATATATATACACATCAACAAAACCCTACGATCCACTTTACAAGACAAACAAGAAATTCAGAAGTTTGGCTACATTGAATTTCATAATTTCGAATATTTTGATGAGAGAGAGAGAGAGAGAGAGAGAGAGAGAGAGAGAGAGAGAGAGAGAGAGAGAGAGAGAGAGAGAGAGAGAGAGAGAGAGAGAGAGAGAGAGAGAGAGAGAGAGAGAGAGAGAGAGAGAGAGAGAGAGAGGGGAAAAAGGAAGGTAATAAATCCACAGCACACAGTAAAGCTGCTCAGTCATGGTTATCTCACATGTTTTCACTAACATCGAGAGTTAAGTAGTACAAATGCCATTTCAAAATGCTTGGGACACTTCAATTTGTTCTTGTATGAAAACATACAACATAACCAAGTCAGTCTTTTATAAGGTTCAAACTACTAATGATATTAGAATAACATGCAAATTTATGATGGACGACTGAAAATGGGCCTTGATGGCTAGGCTAAGACCATTTATCGTTGTCCATGATAGTAAGGATAAGATCATTTATCATTTACCATGATGGCTAGGCTAAGATCATTCATCGCTGTCCATGATGGCTAGGCTAAGATCATTAATTGTTGTCCATAATGGTTAGGCTAAATCCTTTATCGCTGACTATGATAGCTAGTCTAAGATCATTTATCTTTGTCCATGATACAGTCTGGGCCCAGCCCGAGCTGTAGGGGATAGAAGACCTCCAAGATGATACTAGCCAGACTCTAAGAACATTTAAGATCATAAGAACATTATCCAGTTGTCTTTTACTTATCAGGAAATACGTTTGTATGCAACTCTTAGCTGATAAGAGATGTTTGATCTCTTATCACCCAGAACTCACCACGAGGAGGTGGTTGCATGTCGAGTTCCATAATTTTTTCCCGTTTTAAATAAATATTTTCATTTCCTCTAAAATAAACGTCTATCCCGCTTTAAGCTATGTAAAAATAATAATTTCCTCTAAAACAAAGTTCTTTCCCATTATATTACAAGTAAAATTTCCTCTGAAACAAAGTTGTTATTGTGAGGTAGATAGTTGAGGAAGGGCACCTCATTTCCTGCCCTTCCTCTGGTTCCGTTGGCCCCCTCCTCTGGTACGCCTCCGGCGGACTGACCTCATCACCTTCTTCATCTCACCAATAATAAGTGGCAGAGCTGGTCTCTCTGAGGGGTCGCTGTGGGTCGCTGTTTGGTAAAGATCCTGGAGGCTTTCCCGCACACCCTGCTTCCTGACCAGGATGGACACGTGCCTCATTAGATGCCCAAAAGAGAAGACGTCACTGGCTGGGGAGACCGGCTTCCGCTCCCTGACCTCAGGGGCCAACCACAGGTCAGGAACAGCGGAGCAGAGATGTTCACTCTTGTTGTCTTACCTCTGTTGTACATTCAGCAATTTGAGTGGTGGCAATCCAGTTTCAAGTATCATATGGATCTTGACTTCATCAACTCTGGTGCTTTTCTGAGCACTGTATTCCAACCCTTAACTTGCTTATGTGTGGTCTAAGCTGGCTTATGCCTCCTGCCTTGATTACTTATCTGATCTTAAGTCTTATTTAAAATGCCGTGAATCATTTTCAATATGTCTTCATAGATTTGTGTTTATTCTCCATAGATTTGAAACATTTTGACAGCCTAGCTTGTATACTATACTTTGAGCGCTGCACATAAATCATTTCTAAATTTAACAAAGAATCCACCTCACTTGTGACATCTAA